>NC_091332.1:22982897-23112897 GCF_038502225.1 Cherax quadricarinatus
TGCCTCCACTACATCGCTTCCCAAACTATTCCACTTACTGACTACTCTGTGGCTGAAGAAATACTTCCTAACATCCCTGGGATTCATCTGTGTCTTCAACTTCCAACTGTGTTCCCTTGTTGCTGTGTCCCATCTCTGGAACATCCTGTCTTTGTCCACCTTGTCAATGTCAGTATTTTGTATGTCATCATGTCCCCACTATCTCTCCTGTCCTCCAGTGTCGTCAGGTTGATTTCCCTTAACGCTCTCCTCGTAGGACATACCTCGTAGCTGTGTGTGTGTGTGTGTGTGTGTGTGTGTGTGTGTGTGTGTGTGTGTGTGTGTGTGTGTGTGTGTGTGTGTGTGTGTGTGTGTGTATTCTGTGTATGTGAAGGTGTGTGTGAATGTATGCATGTGTGAATGTGTGTGTGTACACTCACCTAGTTGTACTCAGTTGAGGTTGCAGGGGTCGAGTCCTAGCTCCTGGCCCCGCCTCTTCACTGGCTGCTACTAGGTCACTCTCCCTGAACCGTGAGCTTTATCATATCTCTGCTTAAAGCTATGTATGGATCCTGCCTGCACTACATCGCTTCCCAAACTATTCAACTTCCTGACTACTCTGTGGCTGAAGAAATACTTCCTAGTATCCCTGTGATTCATCTGTCTTCAACTTCCAACTGTGTCCCCTTGTTGTTGTGTCCCATCTCTGGAACATCCTGTCTTTGTCCACCTTGTCAATTCCTCTCAGTATTTTGTATGTCGTTATCATGACCCCATCTCTCTCCTGTCCTCCAGTGTCGTCAGGTCGATTTCCCTTAACCTCTCCTCTTAAGACATACCCCTTAGCACTGGGACTAATCTTGTTGCAAACCTATGAACTTTCTCTAGTTCCTTTACGTGCTTGGCTAGGTGTGGGTTCCAAACTGGTGCCGCATACTCCAATATGGGCCTAACGTACACGGTGTACAGGGTCCTGAACGATTCCTAAGATGTAGGAATGCTGTACTGAGGTTTGCTAGGCGCCCGTATACTGCAGCAGTTATTTGGTTGATGTGCGCTTCAGGAGATGTGCCTAGTGTTATACTCACCCCAAGATCTTTTTTCCTTGAGTGAGGTTTGTAGTCTCTGGCCCCCTAGACTGTACTCCGTCTGCGGTCTTCTTTGCCCTTCCCCAATCTTCATGACTTTGCACTTGGTGGGGTTGAACTACATTAGCCAATTGCTGGACCAGGTCTGCAGCCTATCCAGATCCTTTTGTAGTTCTGCTTGGTCTTCGACCGAATGAATTCTTCTCATCAACTTCACGTCATCTGTAAACAGGGACACTTCGGAGACTATTCCTTCCGTCATGTCGTTCACAAACACCAGAAACAGCACTGGACCTAGGACTGACCCCTGTGGGACCACGCTGGTCACAGGCGCCCACTCTGACACCTCGCCAAGCACCATGACTAGCTGCTGTCTTCCTAACAAGTATTCCCTCATCCATTGTAGTGCCTTCCCTGTTATCCCTGCTTGGTCCTCCAGCTTTTGCACTAATCTCTTGTGGGGAACTGTGTCAAACGCCTTCTTACAGTCCAAGAAAAATGCAATCTACCCACCCCTCTCTCTCTCTTGTCTTACTGCTGTCACCCTGTCATAGAACTGCAGTAGGTTTGTGACACAGGATTTCCCGTCCCTGAAACCATGTTGGCTGTTGATGAGATCATTCCTTTCTAGGTGTTCCACCACTCTTCTCCTGATAATCATCTCCATGACTTTGCATACTGTACATGTCAGTGACATTGGTCTGTAGTGTAGTGCTTCATGTCTGTCTCCTTTTTCAAAAATTGGGACTGCATTTGCTGTCTTCCATGCCTCACGCAATCTCCCTGTTTCGATAGATGTATTGAATATTGTTGTCAGGGATACACACAACGCCTCTGCTCCCTCTCTCAGGACCCATGGAGAGATGTTATCCAGCCCCATTGCCTTTGAGGTTTCTAGCTCACTCAGAAGCCTCTTCACTTCTTCCTCGGTTGTGTGTACTGTGTCCAGCACTTGGCGGTGTGCCCCACCTCTCCGTCTTTCTGGAGCCCCTTCTGTCTCCTCTGTGAACACTTCTTTGAATCTCTTGTTGAGTTCCTCACATACTTCACGGTCGTTTCTTGTTCTCTCTCCTCCTTCCTTCCTTAGCCTGATTACCTGGTCCTTGATTGTTGCTTTCCTCCTGATGAGGCTGTATAACAGTTTCGGGTCAGATTTGGCTTTCGCTGCCATGTCGTTTTCATATTGTCGTTGGGCCTCCCTTCTTATCTGTGCATATTCATTTCCGGCACTACGACTGCTCTCCTTATTCTCCTGGGTCCTTTGCCTTCTACATTTCTTCCATTCCCTAGAACACTTGGTTTTTGCCTCCCTGCACCTTTGGGTGAACCATGGGCTCATCCTGGCTTTTTCATTATTCCTGTCACCCTTGGGTACAAACCTCTCCTCAGCCTCCTTGCACATTGCTGTTACATACATGTGTGTGTGTGTGTGTGTGTGTGTGTGTGTAAATATGTGTGTGTAAATGTGTGTGAATGTGTGTGTGAATGTGTGTGAATGTGCGTGTGAATGTGCGTGTGAATGTGTGTGTGAATGTGTGTGTGAATGTGTGTGTGAATGTGTGTGTGAATGTGTGTGTGAATGTGTGTGTGTATGTGTATGTTTGTATGTGTGTGTGTATGTGTGTGTGTGTGTATATGTGTGTGTGTGTATATGTGTGTATGTGTGTGTGTAAATGTGTGTGTGAATGTGTGTGAATGTGTGTGAATGTGTGTGTGTGTGTGTGTGTGTGTGTGTGTGTGTGTGTGTGTGTGTGTGTGTGTGTGTGTGTGTGTGTGTGTGTGTGAATGTGTGTGTGTGTGTGTGTGTGTGTGTGTGTGTGTGTGTGTGTGTGTGTGTGTGTGTGTGTGTGTGTACTCACCTATTTGTGGTTGCAGGGGTCGATTCTTAGCTCCTGGCCCCGCCTCTTCACCGGTTGCTACTGGGCCCTCTCTCTCCCCGCTCCATGAGCTTTATCAAACCTCGTCTTAAAACTGTGTATGGTTCCTGCCTCCACTACGTCATTTTCTAGGCTATTCCACTGCCTTACAACTCTATGACTGAAGAAATACTTCCTAATATCTCTCTGACTCATTTGTGTCTTCAACTTCCAATTGTGGCCTCTTGTTTCTGTGTCCCCTCCCTGGAACATCCTGTCTTTGTCCACCTTGTCTATTCCACGCAGTATTTTATATGTCGTTATCATGTCTCCCCTGACCCTCCTGTCCTCCAGTGTCGTCAGGCCGATTTCCCTTAATCTTTCTTCATAGGACATTCCCCTTAGCTCTGGAACTAACCTTGTGGCAAACCTTTGTACTTTCTCTAGTTTCTTTACGTGCTTTATCAAGTGCGGGTTCCAAACAGGTGCTGCATACTGCAGTATGGGCCTGACATACACGGTGTACAGTGTCTTGAACGACTCTTTACCAAGGTGTCGGAATGCCGTTCTCAGGTTTGCCAGGCGCCCATATGCTGCAGCAGCCATCTGATTGATGTGTGCTTCCGGAGACATGCTCGGTGTTATACTCACACCTTGAGTGAGGTTTGCAGTCTTTGGCCACCCAGCCTATACTCTGTCTGTGGTCTTCTGTGCCCTTCCCCTATCTTCATGACTTTGCATTTGGCAGGATTAAATTCGAGAAGCCATTTGCTGGACCAGGTGTCCAGTCTGTCCAGGTCTCGTTGAAGTCCTGCCTGGTCCTCATCAGATTTAATTCTCCTCACTAACTTCACATCACCCGCAAACAGGGACACTTCTGAGTCTAACCCTTCCATCATGTCGTTCACATATACCAAAAATAGCACTGGTCCTAGGACCGACCCCTGTGGGACCCCGCTCGTCACAGGTGCCCACTGTGATACATCATTACGTACCATGACTCGTTGTTGCCTCCCTGTCAGGTATTCTCTGATCCATTGCAGTGCCCTTCCTGTTATATGCGTCTGATGCTCTAGCTTCTGCACTAATCTCTTGTGAGGAACTGTGTCAAAGGCCTTCTTGCAGTCCAAGAAGATGCAATCAACCCACCCCTCTCTCTCGTGTCTTACTTCTGTTATTTTATCATAAAACTCCAGAAGGTTTGTGACACAGGATTTGCCTTCCGTGAATCCGTGCTGGTTGGCATTTATACTCTTGTGTGTGTGTATGTATGTGTGTGTGTGTGTGTGTGTGTGTGTGTGTGTGTGTGTGTGTGTGTGTGTGTGTGTGTGTGTATATGTGAATGTGCGTGTGAATGTGTGCGTGAATGTGCGTGTGAATGTGTGCGTGTATGTGCGTGTGAATGTGTGCGTGAATTTGTATGTGCGTGTGTGTGTTTTGCGTGCGAGCACACAACACTAAAACTTTAATATCATTAATGGTGACAAACGACCACTGTCTCATAGGTCACGGCATTTCAAGACTGCTCCTATTCTGAGGTGACCAGCACCACCACCACCACCACCCCCAACACACACCCAGGGAAGTGACCAGCACCTCCACCACCACAACCACCCCAACACACACCCAGGGAAGTGACCAGTACCTCCACCACCACCCCAACACACACCCAGGGAAGTGACCAGCACCTCCACCACAACCCCCAACACACCCAGGGAAGTGTCCAGTACCTCCACCACCACCACCCCCAACACACCCAGGGAAGTGACCAGTTCCTCCAACACCACCACCACCCCCAACACACCCAAGGAAGTGACCAGCACCTCCACCACCACCCCCAACACACCCAGGGAAGTGACCAGCACCTCCACCACCACCACCCCCGACACACAAACCAGGGAAGTGGCCAGCACCACCACCACCACCACCACCCCCAACACACCCAGGGAAGTGACCAGCACCTCCACCACCACCACCACCACCCCCAACACACCCAGGGAAGTGACCAGTTCCTCCAACACCACCACCACCCCCAACACACCCAAGGAAGTGACCAGCACCTCCACCACCACCCCTAACACACCCAGGGAAGTGACCAGCACCTCCACCACCACCAACCCCGACACACACCCAGGGAAGTGGCCAGCACCACCACCACCACCACCCCCAACACACCCAGGGAAGTGACCAGCACCTCCAACACCACCACCACCCCCAACACACCCAGGGAAGTGACCAGCACCTCCACCACCACCACCCCAACACACACCCAGGTAAGTGACCAGCACCTCCAACACCACCACCACCCCAACACACACACACAGGGAAGTGACCAGCTCCTCCAACACCACCACCACCACCCGAACACACACACCCAGGGAAGTGACCAGCTCCTCCAACACCACCACCACCCCCAACACACACCCAGGGAAATGACCAGCACCTCCAACACCAGCAAAACCCCCAACACACACCCAGGGAAGTGACCACCTCCAACACCAGCACCACTCCCAACACACACCCAGGGAAGTGACCAGCACCTCCAACACCAGCAAAACCCCCAACACACACCCAGGGAAGTGACCAGCACCTCCAACACCACCACCACCCCCAACACACACCCAGGGAAGTGACCAGCCCCTCCAACACACACCCAGGGAAGTGACAAGCCCCTCCAACACACACCCAGGGAAGTGACCAGCTCCTCCACCACCATCCCAACACACACCCAGGGAAGTGACCAGCTCCTCCAACACCACCACCACCCCCAGAACACACCCAGGGAAGTGACCTGTTCTTCCAACACCACCACCACCCCCTACACACACCCAGGGAAGTGACCTGCTCTTCCAACACCACCACCACTCCCTACACACACCCAGGGAACTGACCAGCTCCTCCAACACTACCACCACCCCCTACACACCCAGGGAAGTGACCAGCTCCACCACCACCACCCCCAACACACACCCAGGGAAGTGACCAGCTCCTCCACCACCGCCCCAATACACACCCAGGGAAGTGACCAGCTCCTCCAACACCACCACCACCCCCAACACACACCCAGGGAAGTGACCTGCTCTTCCAACACCACCAACACCCCCAACACACACCCAAGGAAGTGACCAGCACCTACAACACCAGCACTACCCCAAACACACACCCAGGGAAGTGACCTGCTCCTCCAACACCACCCCCAACACACACCCAGGGAAGTGAACAGCTCCTCCAACACCACCACCACCCCCAACACACACCCAAGGAACTGACCAACTCCTCCAACACCACCACCACCCCAACACACACCCAGGGAAGTGACCAGCTCCTCCAACACCACCACTACCCCCAACACACACCCAGGGAAGTGACCAGCTCCTCCAACACCACCACCACCCCCAACACACACCCAGGGAATTGACCAGCTCCTCCAACACCACCACCACCCCCAACACACACACCCATGGAAGTGACCAGCTCCTTCAACACCACCACCACCCCCAACACACACACACACACACACACAGGGAAGTGACCAGCTCCTCCAACACCACCACCCCCAACACACACCCAGGGAAGTGACCAGCTCCTCCAACACCACCACCACCCCAACACACACCCAGGGAAGTGACCAGCTCCTCCAACACAACCACAACCCCAACACACACCCAGGGAAGTGACCAGCTCCTCCAACACCACCACCCCCTACACACACCCAGGGAAGTGACCAGCTCCTCCAACACCACCACCACCCCCAACACACCCAGGGAAGTGACCAGCACCTCCAACACCAGCACCACCCCAACACACACCCAGGGAAGTGACCAGCTCCTCCAACGCCACCCCAACACACACCCAGGGAACTGACCAGCACCTCCAACACCAGCACCACCCCCAACACACACCCAGGGAAGTGACCAGCTCCTCCAACACACACCCAGGGAAGTGACCAGCTCCTCCAACACACACCCAGGGAAGTGACCAGCTCCTCCAACACACACCCAGGGAAGTGACCAGCTCCTCCAGCACACACCCAGGGAAGTGACCAGCTCCTCCAACACCACCACCCCCAACACACACCCTGGGAAGTGACCAGCTCCTCCAACACCACCACCACCCCCAACACACCCAGGGAAGTGATCAGCTCCTCCAACACCACCACTACCCCCAACACACACACCCAGGGAAGTGACCAGCTACTCCAACACCACCACCACCCCCAACACACACACCCAGGGAAGTGACCAGCACCTCCAACACCACCACCACCCCCAACACACACACACACCCAGGGAAGTGACCAGCTCCTCCAACACCACCACCACCCCCTACACACACCCAAGGAAGTGACCAGCTCCTCCACCACCACCACCACCCCCAACACACACCCAGGGAAGAGACCAGCTCCTCCACCACCACCACCCCCTACACACACCCAGGGAAGTGACCAGCTCCTCCAATACCACCACCACCCCCTACACACACCCAGGGAAGTGACCAGCTCTTCCAACACCACCACCACCCCCAACACACACCCAGGGAAGTGACCTGCTCTTCCAACACCACCACCACCCCCTACACACACCCAGGGAAGTGACCAGCTCCTCCACCACCACCCCCAACACACACCCAGGGAAGTGACCAGCTCTTCCAACACCACCAACACCCCCAACACACACCCAGGGAAGTGACCAGCTCTTCCAACACCAGCACCACCCCCAACACACACCCAGGGAAGTGACCAGCTCCTCCAACACCACCACCACCCCCAACACACACCCAGGGAAGTGACCTGCTCCTCCAACACCACCCCCAACACACACCCAGGGAAGTGAACAGCTCCTCCAACACCTCCACCACCCCCAACACACACCCAAGGAAGTGACCAGCTCCTCCAACACCAGCACCACCCCCAACACACACCCAGGGAAGTGACCGGCTCCTCCAACACCACCACCACCCCCAACACACACCCAGGGAATTGACCAGCTCCTCCAACACCACCACCACCCCCAACACACACACCCATGGAAGTGACCAGCTCCTCCAACACCACCACCACCCCCAACACACACACACCCAGGGAAGTGACCAGCTCCTCCAACACCACCCCCAACACACACCCAGGGAAGTGACCAGCTCCTCCACCACCACCACCCCCAACACACACCCAGGGAAGTGACCAGCTCCTCCAACACCACCACCACCCCCAACACACACCCAGGGAAGTGACCAGCTCCTCCAACACCAACACCACCCCAACACACAACCAGGGAAGTGACCAGCTCCTCCAACACCAGCACCACCCCCTACACACACCCAGGGAAGCGACCAGCTCCTCCAACACCAGCACCACCCCAACACACACCCAGGGAAGTGACCAGCACCTCCAACATCAGCACCACCCCCAACACACACCCAGGGAGGTGACCAGCACCTCCAACACCAGCACCACCCCCAACACACACCCAGGGAAGGACCAGCTCCTCCAACACCACCACCACCCCCTACACACACCCAGGGAAGTGACCAGCTCCTCCAACACCACCACCACCCCCAACACACACCCAGGGAAGTGACCAGCACCTCCAACACCAGCACCACCCCAACACACACCCAGGGAAGTGTCCAGCTCCTCCAACACCACCACCACCCCCAACACACCCAGGGAAGTGACCAGCACCTCCAACACCAGCACCACCCCCAACACACACCCAGGGAAGTGACCAGCACCTCCAACACCACCACCACCCCAACACACACACCCAGGGAAGTGACCAGCTCCTCCAACACCACCACCACCCCCAACACACACCCAGGGAAGTGACCAGCTCCTCCAACACCACCACCACACCAACACACCGAGGGAAGTGGCCAGCACCTCCAACACCAGCACCACCTCCAACACACACCCAGGGAAGTAACCAGCACCTCCAACACCACCCCCAACACACACCCAGGGAAGTGATCAGCACCTCCAACACCACCACCAACCCAACACACGAACCCAGGGAAGTGACCAGCTCCTCCAACACCACCACCCCCAACACACACCCAGGGAAGTGACCAGCTCCTCCAACACCACCACCACCCCCAACACACACACCCAGGGAAGTGACCAGCTCCTCCAACACCACCACCACCCCCAACACACACCCAGGGAAGTGACCAGCACCTCCAACACCTGCACCACCCCAACACACACCCAGGGAAGTGACCAGCACCTCCAACACCACCACCACCCCCAACACACACCCAGGGAAGTGACCAGCTCCTCCAACACCACCACCCCCAACACACACCCAGGGAAGTGACCAGCTCCTCCAACACCACCACCCCCAACACACCCAGGAAAGTGACCAGCACCTCCAACACCAGCACCACCTCCAACACACACCCAGGGAAGTGACCAGCACCTCCAACACCACCCCAACACACACCCAGGGAAGTGACCAGCACCTCCAACACCACCACCACCCCAACACACACACCCAGGGAAGTGACCAGCTCCTCCAACACCACAACACACACACCCAGGGAAGTGACCAGCTCCTCCAACACCACAACACACACACCCAGGGAAGTGACCAGCTCCTCCAACACCACCACCACCCCCAACACACACCCAGGGAAGTGACCAGCACCTCCAACACCACCCCAACACACACCCAGGGAAGTGACCAGCACCTCCAACACCACCACCACCCCAACACACACACCCAGGGAAGTGACCAGCTCCTCCAACACCACCACCACCCCCAACACACCCAGGGAAGTAACCAGCTCCTCCAACACCACCACCACCCCAACACACACACCCAGGGAAGTGACCAGCACCTCCAACACCACCACCACCCCCAACAAACACACCCAGGGAAGTGACCAGCTCCTCCAACACCACCACCACCCCTAAAACACACCCAGGGAAGTGACCAGCTCCTCCAACACCACCACCACAACACACACCCAGGGAAGTGACCAGCTCCTCCAACACCACCACCACAACACACACACCCAGGGAAGTGACCAGCTCCTCCAACACCACCACCACCCCCAACACACACCCAGGGAAGTGACCAGCTCCTCCAACACCACCCGCAACACACACCCAGGGAAGTGACCAGCTCCTCCAACACCACCCCCAACACACCCAGGGAAGTGACCAGCTCCTCCAACACCACCCCAACACACACCCAGGGAAGTGACCAGCTCCTCCAACACCACCCCAACACACACCCAGGGAAGTGACCAGCTCCTCCAACACACAGTTATGACAACATCCATCAAGTTCTCCACAAAAGTGGGACCAAAACGTTGCTACGCGCACGCGCGCACACACATACACACACACACACACACACACACACACACACACACACACACACACACACACACACACACACACACACACACACCAACTGGCTTCTCTATTTCAACCCTGCCAAATGCAAAGTCATGAAGATTGGGGAAGGGCAAAGAAGACCGCAGAGTATAGGCTAGGTGGACAAAGGCTGCAAACCTCACTCAAGGAGAAAGATCATGGGGTGACCATAACACCGAGGACGTCTCCGGAGGCACACATCAATCAGATAACTGCTGCAGCATATGGGCGCCTGGCAAGCCTGAGAATAGCGTTCCGATACCGTAGTAAGGAATTGTTCAAGACACTGTACACTGTGTACGTCAGGCCCATATTGGAGTATGCAGCACCAGTTTGGAATCCACACCTTGTCAAGCACGTCAAGAGATTAAAGAAAGTACAAAGGTTTGCAACAAGGCTAGTTCCGGAGCTCAGGGAAATGTCCTACGAAGAAAGATTAAGGGAAATCGGACTGACGACACTGGAGGACAGGAGGGTCAGGGGAGACAGGATAACAACATACAAAATAATGCGTGGAATAGACAAGGTGGACAGAGACAGGATGTTCCAGAGAGAGGACACAGAAACAAGGGGTCACAATTGGAAGCTGAAGACTCAGACGAGTCACAGGGATGTTAGGAAGTACTTCTTCAGTCACAGAGTCGTCAGGAAGTGGAATAGCCTAGCAAGTGATGTAGTGGAGGCAGGAACCATACATAGCTTCAAGACGAGGTATGACAAAGCTCAGGAAGCAGAGAGACCTAGTAGCGATCAGTGAAGAGGCGGAGCCAGGAGCTGAGTCTCAACCCCTGCAACCACAATTAGGTGAATTAGGTGAGTACACACACACACACAACAAATACAGAGATGTCAGGTATAATTTATTTTAGCGTGAGAGTAAGATAAATGTCAGGCAAAGGAGACAAAGTTGCATATATGACAGCAAGAATAGACACAAGCCAGAGAGTAAGAGTAAATTTGATATAAACCTTGATAACAGATACCGACAAGTTGGTTTTGAAAGATATGTAAGCAAACACTAGGACATTTATTAGAAAACGTTTCGGTCCTGGGACTTAGATCAAGGTCCCAGGATCGATACGTTTTCTAATATGTACTGGTGTTTGCTTAAGCGTTTTTCTAAACGAAGAATAAATCTACCAACCCTCACCAACTCAAAGAGCCGCAACTCAGCCTCCATAAACACTTAGAGGAGAGTACACATGCAATGGCGCACGCGCGCATCCCTACCACACGCGCAAGTGCACAAATGACCTCACTCAGTTTTTCTTTGAATATCCTAAATTTGTTTGCAACAGAGAAGTCAATTGTAGATATAAATCCAGATGTACTTCAGTTAACAGTTTTGGGGCCTAGTTCCTAGTCCTTTCGTGTCTCCATATACTCCTGAGCTACCATCCACAGGATAGATGTGGAGTGTACAATACACTAGCCGCTTAGGCGGCAAAATCTAATCAAATCTACCTCAGGTGTTCATCAAGAACAGGAGGGTGATAGGCCAGCACTGGAACTTGCGATCAAGAGCACATTAACGGAAGCTAAGGAACTTTAAACTTCTTAAAATAGCCGATGACATGCCTCGCCTCCCACAGTTAAAGGGCACGTCAGTTCCCCTGTCTTCTAATAATATGTTATTTCCCCCCTATAATCTACCTTAGCCATAATTACTATCGCATTTTCTTTGTCTGCTTTCGTAAGGTGAAGTCCAGGATCTTTCCTTAATTCATGGCATAACTTAATAAATCTTTGAGGGCAATTGTCCTCAAAGATTTGTTAAGTTATACCATGAATTAAGGAAAGATCCTGGACTTCACCTTACGAAAGCAGACAAAGAAAATGCGATAGTAATTATGGCTAAGGTAGATTATAGGGGGGAAATAAATATATTGGTAGACAAGGAAACTCAGGCGCCTCTTAAGACGGAGGAGGGGAAACAGGAGGGGGGAGGGGGAGGTTGGAGAGAGGGGGAGGTTGGAGAGAGGGGGAGGGGGAGGGGGAGAGGGGGAGAGAAAAGGGAGGAAAAAATATTAATAAAAATGCCATTGGTTGAATTGCAAAAATGAGGTTGGGAAGGCAATGGTGATTTAGAGTATAAATGTTGTTACATCTCCTCTGGGATTAACCTTGAGAGTGGGAATGGGGATTTTGGTTATGTTGCTAAACCTCCTTTAGGATTAATCTAAGGAATGATGTGATGAATGTGTGAATAACGAATCACTTGAGTACTCGGGCAGCCCAACCTACAACAATTTTAACATTCGTATAAAATCGCGTCTTCAAGTACAGTACAGCACAAGATTATACAGTACGCTCCGCGCTGCCCCCCAAAAATATTAAGGAATAAAAAAACGTAGTCACAATATGACTTAGTAGAGAAACGTTATGCCGACGTTTGACTCCGTCCTAGACTACTGTCAAGCCATAACTGTACAGTACGATACCTGGAGTTTACCTGGAGAGAGTTCCGGGGGTCAACGCCCCCGCGGCCCGGTCTGTGACCAGGCCTCCTAATGTCAGCAATCCAATACTTGGGTAGTATGAGAAATGGTTTGGTGGTACCGATAAGATGTGAAAAAAAAACACATTTATGTACACCACCAGTACTACCACTACTGCTACCCACGCGACATTCCACCTGACTCCTGCCAATATATACTCGTTTTCATAGTTATCTCTGTATTAGGACTGAAGAAGCCACTGTACATAAGTGTCTTTCACCACACTTGCTACCTCCAGCAGGAGTCTACTGGCAGGGTTGTATCTGCTCTTGTTGCTACCTCCAGCAGGAGTCTACTGGCAGGGCACACTTGTGTAGTATATGTCAAGTGCCATTATAGGCAGGCTCCCCGTCCAAGCTTTAGTCACGTGACCCCTCATCTGCATCATGCACATAGGCAGTGCTTTACAGGCCTCTACCTCACTCTCAACCAAGCTTAGGGTCAGGCAAGACGTGATAGTTAAGACATATGTGCCACAGTTGGCTATCTTTGACGAAACGTTTCGCCTACACAGTAGGCTTCTTCAGTCAGATACAACGAGAGCAGTAGTAATGAAAAAAGATGAAAAAGTATCTGAGGTGATCAGTTCCTCAGCCTGAGGCACATGCCACCACCTACGGGACTCGGGGAATGATCATATCAAAATTACTTTTCTATCCAGTGTTATATCCGCCTGTATTCTACTGAACAAGCCTGCCGCGCAGGCGAAACATTTCGGTAATAAAGATACCCAAGTGTTGCACATGCCAAACATAAGCCACATTTTGTCTTTAGTTACTGTCAAGTAATTACGCGTACACAGCTTAATATACGTTAACCTAACCTAAACAAAGATAACATTTAGCAATAATTATAATAATAATAATAATAATAATAATAATAATAATAATAATAATAATAATAAACAAGTGAAGCACTAAACCTGAGTGAGAGAGCGCTGCAGGGAGGCGTGTGGGAGGACTGCGCAATAACATATCTAAAAAATTTGGAGCTCGTAGAACTGTAAGGACACTTCATCAAGTAACGCATGGTATAAGGCGGAGCTAGAGCTCTTGGGCCCGCCTCTTCCCTCACTCACCTACTGTCCTCTCTACTACTATAATCAGTTAGCGCTAAACCCGGAAGGGTCATACAGCTCCTCTAAATGAACCAAATGAACCCTCTAGCATGGTCACCAAATTCCTTCACTATTCTTATATTACAATTGCTGACCTAAGCACACAACTAACCTTTACTACACAACATGTCTGCCTCTGCCCACAGATATATTAAGAGTAGCATTAAGATTCTGTTCGGATATTTAACCCTGGAAGGTTAACCACCCAGGATAACTCAAGAAAGTCAGAGGGTCATCGAGGACTGTCTAATTTCCATTGTGGTCCTTCAATCTTGTCCCCTAGGATGCGACCCATAACCAATCTATTAACACCCAGGTACCTACTTGATTGCAAGGTGAACGGGACAACAGTGGAAACACGACCAATGTTTCCACTCTTGGCGGGGATCTAACCACGAACACTCAGCGTATGAAGCGAAAGCATTGCCTACCAGGCCACGGGACACCGGTTATACTGCGAGTAGCATTTCTCTTGAGCACAACTTTATCTACCCAAATTTTATCTCCACCTTTATTATTATTATTATCCCCGAAAGGGAAACCTTTAATTGGTTTGCTGATTTTTTCCATTTTCCTTAAAAGTCTGGCTTTTATTTTCTTCGAGGCCTCATCGAATGAGCTGAAACTTTTCAAAAGTTTGTGTATGGTAAGTAAGTCAAGATTCATGCAACTACTGACACATGCTGGTGCTTATAACCAAAGTTGCACAACCCTTCCCAAGAGTCCTGAAATGGGACCAATAACTTTCAAAATCCTTTGCTGTTTGGCATCAAGCATTAAAAAATATATATATGCCTCATAATATAACAGCAGCGCAGAGTCAAGTTCAAGTGTGCAGGTGCATATCTGCCAATTTTGTGCATAAAATAGTGTCATATTTTGTTTCCCATTAAATCAGGTTAAATATATTCGAGCATGTCTATTTCTTGTGTAACCTTAAGTACTTAATGTCTGATGCATCTAATAGAGAGCAGAGTTCCATTAAATTTAGTTTGTGCGTGTCAAAATTTGTCAATATACGAAGTTAAAAAAAACTTGGTCATACCTTATATACCTTTGATGAGTTTCGAGTCTCTCACTACTCTCGTCTGGTGCTTGCTTGGTCAACCAGGCTGTTGCTGCTGGAGACCCGACACCCCATATATCCATCACAGCCTGGTTAATCTGGCACCTAGTGAAGATACATGTCCAGTTTCCTCTTGAAGGCTTCTACACTTGTTCCAGCCGTGTTTCTGACATCTTCTGGTAAGATGTTGAATAGTCTGGGACCCCGAATATTGATACAGTGTTCCCTTATTGTGCCCACCGCACCCCTGCTCCTCACTGGGTTTATTATGCACTTCCTCCCATATCTCACTCCAGGACGTTGTTATGGCAGTGTGCGGAGTTGGGTCCAGGCCCCTTGAGTACTTTCCAGGTATATATCATGTATCTCTCTCTCCTCCGCTCCAGTGAGTACATGTTCAAGACTTAAGGGCTTACTAGCTCAATGTGTGCCGTAAACGATCTCTGTATTTGTTCCAGCTCTGATACTTCTCTTGCTTTGAACGGGACCATCAGCACTGAGCAATATTGTAAATGAGGGAGCACTAGCGATTTGAAGTGTCACCATTGGCATTATTTCCCTTGTTTTAAAAGTTCTCAATACCCACCCCGTCATCCTCCTGGCTGTCATGATCTTTAAAAGAAAGTTCAGCTGATATAATTATTCCCAAGTCTTTTACGTGATCCTCTCGTTCTATTTGGTGGTCCTCTTGAGTTTTGTATACAGTGTCCCTTTTGAGTTCTTCATTCTTTCCATACCTAAGCAGCTGGAACTTACCACCATTGAACGTCGTGTTTTCTACTGTCCAGTGGAAAACCTTGCTTATGTCTTCCTGTAATTTTTCAATGTCTTCCACCGTAGTGACTTTCATGCTTATTTTAGTGGCATCTGCAAATGATGATACAAAACTGTGACAGATGTTTTTATCTATGTCTGCTATGAGGATGAGAAACAGCAGAGGTGCCAGGACAGCGCCTTGGGGAACTTAGCTTTTTACCTCGCTGATGTTGGATTTTGCTCTGTGTACTACTACTTTTTGTGTTGTGTGTGTTAGGGATCCGAGAATCAATCTGCCTACCTTCCCCGTAATGCCCATGGCCCTCATTTCGTGCGCTATCACTCCATGATCACATTTGTCAAACACCTTTGCAAAATCTGTGTAAATCACATCTGCGTTTTGGACGTCTTCCAATGCCTCCGTAATTCTGTCATAATGGTTCAGCAGCTGTGACAGACATAATCGTCTCGCTCTAAAACCATGCTGGTTTGGGTTATGCCGGTTGTGCTGGTCCATAAAATTTGTAATCTGCCGTCTTACCATCATTTAAATCCTCGTGATAACTGGAGAATGACTCTTCCGATCGGCTTCAAATTTTCGGCCCTGTCGTGTGCTCCAGAAAGTAAAATACTCGTTATTATTGGGCTGCATAAGTCCCAAGTTTTTTAAGTATTGATACTGATTTACATTCAGTAGTTAAACAATGCCTCTTCTGATTGCCTTCAAAATATTAACGCTGACGTATTTAAAAATACCATGCAAATTTACAAAAATAGGTGCAAATTTTCAATTTTGCTGACACTTAAGAAAATTACAATTGTTGGATTTATATCAATCACTGGAGAATGCCTTTTCTGATAGGCTTCAAACTTTCAGTGTTGATGGGCTTTATTAAAAGAAAGCTTTGGCTCTCACTGTGTACATTTTAATGTCAACTTTATTAAATAAATTAATTTCCATTTAATAACTAGAGAATGCCACTTCTGACCACCTTCAAACGCTAAGCACTTGTGTATCTTACCTGAAAGTATTTCTGTACTTAATTTGGGTTATGCAAGTTCCAATTTGCCAATTTTACAGAAAAAAATTGAATCAAGTAAATTGTAAAAAAAAAAAAAATTAAAATACTGAAGATTCACATGCTTAAGTGTGTTGAGTTTAATGATCCCTTAAATGTTAAATACTGATAAGTTTTCGCCGGAGCGGTCATATGGTTAGGTTTAGGCACAATATTCCCGTCGTCTACTAACTTCCACTAAGACTTTCATTTATAGCCTCAGTGTGCCTTATCCGATCAGCCTCAAATTTTCAAATCTGAACTACTGCTAGCTGAAGATCCATGAAACACCTGGCAAAGGCAAGTTTCCTCTGATCAGTTTCATACAGACCAGTCATAATTTCGGTTTTCTTACGATAACTTTAGAAAGTCTCTTCCGATTGGCTTCAAAATTTCAACACTCGTGTATCCAGCCTAGAAGGTTAACACTGTTAACGGAGTGTGTAGAAACTATTCTTCCACTTTTTATCACAAATATATTATCTTGCACTAATCAGAGAATGCCTTTTCAAAAGTAGTGATGGTGAAGAGCCCTTGATCCAAGTAAATGGACTTATCCTCTGCTTCCTCTCATCAAATATCAACGCCTCCCATTCCCCAAATGCTATACGACTCCTGCAGGTTTCATGCTTTCCTTATTAAAAAACAATGGCATCAATCTTTAATACTTGATGCCTCTTATGAAATGGATGAAACTTTTGGGGAATTTAGGCCCTGTATGTAAACATTTTTTTTTAACTCTGTGCACAACTGGAGATCGCAGCTTCAAGCTTAATGTGCTGTTGTTACTTCGGATATTAGTTTGAGATAGCAAGAGAATTCCTCTTCAGTTTAGCTTCAAAGTTGGAGTTTCTTAGTGGAAGGTTTTAGTTTTGGGCAATGTACATAATAAATTGTCACTTTTATTAAAGAAATTGTGTTAGTTTCCATATAATAACTTGTAAATGTCTTTTCTGATTTGTTTCAAATTTTCACTGCTAATATTTAACTTCATTAGAAACTTTTGTTGCACTCTGCAGACCTATTCCATGTGTTGAGGCACAGGGGCCTTGGGCTGGGATTATGCAATACAGGGATTCATTTTTCGAACTGCACAGCAGCCAAAAAATATTTAAGGAAAAACAACAGCTAAACATCCATGACTATTATAAGGGCAGAGGGTTTAGTGGAGCTGAGAGTTAATAGGGTTGTAAAATTAATGTCATAGTTGATGCAATGAACATGTTTCTGTTAAAGTCATAGTTATTATAATCAAAAAGAAGCGCTAAACCACAAGGGCTATACAGCGTTTCTGTTAAAAAAGTCATAGAGGGAGTCTGTGTTGAAGATGGGGCTTTCAGCAAGAAGAGCAGTTAGAGTGAGCTCATTAGGTTAAGGAATGTTCTGATAAATATGACAGTTTAAAAACGTACGAGTTTTTAAGAGCTACTTGGCAGTCCATAAAGAGAGGCGAAGGTGTTTCGAATGTATCCAGAGTATGGTGCCGATAGTGGAACAATCCTTTCTAAAACGGACTGAGGAGGGGACTGACAGTTAAGTCTCTAAATACCAAACGAGCAGTTTATTGACAGTGATCTAACAATTTACCAATAGTGTTGGTAAGAGTAGTGTTACAGTTTTCCACCTGATGTAAAACACCTGTGGACCACGTAGGGTGGAAAAGGTGTAAGAGGAAGGTTCGTGTTGTAGGATGTGTTTAATATAAACAGGTATATCGTCAGGCCCCGGATCCCTAGATTTGCATTCAGTGTTGATGTAAGTTCTCGAAAGGTGAAGGGGTGGCTTCCAGCTTGGGTTTAGACTGGAGAAAAGACAAGTGTACATGTAGTCCTTGGGAAACAAAGTGATGCCTAACTGCTTGGTAACTTGGGCGAAGTCTACAACTAGTTTGCCGGTAGTGGGAAGGACGGGAGCAGGGTCATTACTGTACTTGCCTGTTATCGTATTTTTTTTCAAGAATGCACACAAAGATGGTTAGGTAGCCATACCAACTAATTTGTGGGGCTATGCAACACGTCGCCCCCTGTCCTCTCACTTATTTTTAGGCTAAAATATGGTTTGTGGTGGTTGTAATAGGCTTCAATTGCCTAGAACTACAACCAGGAAATTATGGAAGACAATGTGTGGAATGGGTGAGAAAAGTGTAGTGGAGATGGTAAACATTGGTAGCAGATGTCAAGGGAAGAAGGTTGCTGTGAGGATGTAGGTGGTTCAAACTGAGGAGTCTGTAAAGGGTGGAATGACTTGTCTGGGAAAGACATGGTAAAAATGCATGGAGATGCATGTCCTTTTGTGGTAAATGTAGACATTCAAGCGTTCGGTAGTTGATTAGAGAATGTAGTTTGCGAAGGGATGTCATGAGGGGAAAGGTTTCGGGATATTTTGAAACTGAGGTATAAGTATCGAAGGGACAGCTGGAGAGGCCTGTGTACATTTGGCGTAAGTGAAGATAGACATCAGCGATGAGGTGAGAATAGTGATGGGGACTGTATAAAGGTTGAACACCAGAATATGCATGCAGGAGTGCACTACTAGGCAATGGGTGTATCAGGAAGTGGAGGGAATTCGTGTAATGACATTATAATCAAAAAGAAGATAATCAAAAAGAAGAGCGTGTAATGACAAAAAAAAAAAGGTGAAGAAGTGATATATCAGGAGGAAAAATTAGTGATGGATAAGAATGTAGTGATAACACTGACGGAAACGTAGTAAGGATAGCTGAAGGTGAAGCTTTAGGTTTAGGGGGTATGGTACTTTTTCCCTACAGACGGAGATGGGTTACAGCCTCTGAATATAACAAGCCATATTTCTTTTAAACATTGATTTCACGTTCTGTAAGGGAAACAGGACACTAACGAAAAAATGATGTGCTTTACGGTTAAGGCAGTAATTGGGGAAGTGATCCAGTGATCTGTAATATTTTGCCATGTGGTCGCAGCACCAGTATTTGAGACAGTGTGTTGCGGCGTTGGTTTGAGTTCCTTCACTAACAAGCGCTAATCTACTATATATGCAGAGTGGGGGGAGTAGGAGTTCACGGTTATCAAACATCAGTTTAGCTAAATTTGTTGGGCATCATCTTGATCTGCAGGCAAGGCGGATACAAGTTTGACCTTGGTGATTGGGAGGTGTAATCCTAATTGCTTTTCGATGTTCAGAGCATAATCTGTGAATTCTTCCAGTATGCACATGTGAAATATGACAACTTCCAAGGCATGAACTGTGGGTGGAGAGCCAGGGTACAATTACCTCTGTTCTGCCGAGGGCATGGAGATGAAGTTAGCTAATCGGATGAAAGAAATTGTCTTGGCCGATATAAACCACGAGTTCTTATATTAGTATGAAGTCATTCAAGTATGTTTCAGGATCTGGTGTTTGCTATGAAAAAAAAAACAAATCTTTTCCGGTGTGATGTTTGGAAGATTTCCGTTATTCGTAGGTTTCCAGATGGTATGTTTCTTATCGTGTGATTGAGATGTGTATGGTATGCTAATGCTGTCATTTATCTGTCCGTGTTTCTTGGTGGATGACCTCAGCCACTCTGTCCTTTGTCAGGCAGACGATCCCCGAATCGTTGCGTCGTGGGTAAAGCCGATTCTATAGTCAAAGTTGCGGGGTTCAGTTACCAGTCACTTGAATCCAGGAGACTAAGGCAATGTCTCGTTTATCATAAGGTAATGGATGGGGATCAGCGCTGAGAATTAATGAAAAGAAGTCAAGTATCCACCCTAAATCAGGGTCACCTCTACTGCAACAAGTATTATTGTAATTTCCTGGAAAACACTTCTTATACTACTTACTGCACAATAGGCTTAGTAATACCCCTTTCCCTGTTTAGATTCGACAGCACGAACAATGCAATCATCAACCAGTAAATAATGATGGCAAGTAGCCAGAACGAATGCCAGGTCCCAATCTTGGATCCAAAAACATCCTTCACTGATACTCCCACTATCAGAGGTCATACCAGATGGTCACCAGACCCGCCCTAAGATGATCAAATTTCCATCTGGTGGCGTGATACAACAATCACATCACTACCATAGGAAGTTATTTCAAAACAATACTAATTCCTTTTCCTTCCGTCTCAGTACTAAATAATGAGGCCAAGAAAGGTTAGGAGGGTTGCAGGTATTTAGATTCCATCGAAATCAGAGTTAGGGCAATTGTCCACTTAAAAAAACGAGCCCTAGAGTTTTTTTTTTTTTTTTACAAAATGGATATAAGTGGTCAAAACAAGTGTTCTGAATGTTAATATAAAACCTAATAGGCTACTTTTTAACGATAACTTTTTGTACTTGAGAGACTAGAAAAGAAAAATTTACAAAGGAACACCGTAGAGACAACTGTGTTTAATTTACGAAATAACTCATGTACGTTAGATAAATACAAAACTCGGGTAGTAAACTCACCAAGCATGAAAGGCAGACGTGTTCAAACAGGCTAGATGTATACCCATGACCGATATCCAAAATTCTAAGACTCCTGTAGCCCAGCCTTGGGCTAGATATGGACGAAACTTTAAAATTAGTTAAAATGCACAGGCTTGTGTTGATCAACTCCATATATGCCTGATGTGGAGTAAATATACAATGTTTATGGACTTGCAGGCCCTTAGTCAGCATGTCTTAGTCATTTACGGTATGTTTTCTTTTATTAAACTGTTTCTGTCTCGTGGGTAACTCAGAACTCTAGATAAATGGTTCAGAGAACCGACAAGTTGATAAATTAAGACACATATGCAACATTTGAGTATTTTTACTGTGGAAAAGTTTCAGCACACAGTGGCTTCATCAGTTCAATACAAAGAAGAATGGTGAAGATCAGGAGTTTGAGGTAATCAGTCCCTCAGCCTGGAGTCCGTGTAATCAGTCCATCGATCTTGAAAAGACTGATGGACTGATTACAGGGACTTCAGGCTGAGGGACTGATTACCTCAAACTCCTGATCTTCACCATTCTTCTTTGTATTGGACTGATGAAGCCAGTGTGTGGTGAAACTTGTCCACAATAAAGATACCCAAGTACTACACATGTGTTTAATTTATCAACTCAGAACTATGGTAGTCACTTAAATATAAGTTACAGATTCAAAGAAATAAAAAAAATCTACCAGCTAAACCAAACTCAGTAGTTTAAAATCTGATTTTTAGCTCCTCCAAATAAATCTGATAATAAAAATAATAATAATAAAGAAGAGAAAGGCACAATACCGTGGCTGGAACAATAAAAAAATAACCCGCATATAGGAGAGAGAAGCTTACCACGACGTTTCGGTCCGTTCGGAAAAATAATAATAATCAATTTTGTCTTCAAGTTTCCCAAAAGTGTTATAGTAATTTTCTTCAACGTTGGCATCGCTGGTCTTCCATTTTTTTCGGGGGGGGGGGGAAGAGGGGGGGGAGAGGGGGAGGGGGGAGAGGGGGGGTGTTAAGTGAATATTTGAAGTCACGTGTTCAATGATTTTCTTTTATATTATAAGTATTTATATCAGCACCAAAATTAAAGAATTCTCAAGCATAAACTGCGCTGACCAAAAAACACAAGGATTATTTTAATCTATGGATTTATTACCAATCTGAGTTCCCCCTCCCTAAAAATCTGTCTCCATTCACGACTCTCAAACTGAAAATGAAGAAAACCAGACGAATTTTGGGACCTTCAGGGTTGTGATGGGTATCCGCCGGGTCAACCAGCAACAAGCTGGTTGACCACACAAGCCTGACTCGAGGCCTGGTTGACTACACAAGCCTGACTCGAGGCCTGGTTGACCACGCAAGCCTGACTCGAGGCCTGGTTGACCACACAAGCCTGACTCGAGGCCTGGTTGACCACACAAGCCTGACTCGAGGCCTGGTTGACCACACAAGCCTGACTCGAGGCCTGGTTGACCACACAAGCCTGACTCGAGGCCTGGTTGACCACACAAGCCTGACTCGAGGCCTGGTTGACCACACAAGCCTGACTCGAGGCCTGGTTGACCACACAAGCCTGACTCGAGGCCTGGTTGACCACACAAGCCTGACTCGAGGCCTGGTTGACCACACAAGCCTGACTCGAGGCCTGGTTGACCACACAAGCCTGACTCGAGGCCTGGTTGACCACACAAGCCTGACTCGAGGCCTGGTTGACCACACAAGCCTGACTCGAGGCCTGGCTGTGGAACAGGAAAACTGGACACCATCCAGGAAAGTACTACCGTCTAAAGAGTGTGAAATTTAAACCTATTTTTTTTTTCACTCTGGCAAGACTGCTGATCTTTGTCTCACGAACACATAAGATGACAGGTAAATCTTACAAACTTCTACTCAGATTCATGATACACATACCTTTACTCTCCTCGGTGCTTCTTAATCCTTTATTTTCTTTCGGACCTAGGAGGCCTGGTCTGACACCGGGCCGAGAGTAAGATAATCCCATACCACTAACACAACACACAACGGTCACAAGTTATATCAGAAACGAACATATGTGTAGTTCACAGTGTATATCTGAAAGTGGTCCTTGTAACTAACATATCTTATTAAGACTTAAGGCGTCACAAAGTATTGGCATTTGTGGTGTTTGCTAATTTTGCAGGTATCGTTATCGGCCTAAAACTAAGTGTCGTTATCGTTGACAAAAATTTTTAGTACTGTCCCATCCCTACTAAATTATTTCCTAAACTAAGATATTGTACAAATATCGCGAACAAGCGATACAAGATGCAAAACAACCACGGTGGGAGTTGAATAATAGATCTAGGCCTTTCGTGTTGCAATCAACACATCAGGAGCTTGCAGTGCTGCAGAAAAGAGGTGGTGGTCTGAGCAAATGCAAGCACAGGGAACGCCTTTGCTGGAGCTAACTCCCCCCGTGGTTGTTTTGTACCTAAGATATTGTATAATAGGCAGAATGAAGTGTTACAAGGCAGGCAGAATGAAGTGTTACAAGGCAGGCAGAATGAAGTGTTACAAGACAGGCAGAATGAAGTGTTACAAGACAGGCAGAATGAAGTGTTACAAGACAGGCAGAATGAAGTGTTACAAGGCAGGCAGAATGGAGTGTTACAAGGCAGGCAGAATGGAGTGTTACAAGGCAGGCAGAATGGAGTGTTACAAGGCAGGCAGAATAGTGTGTTACAAGGCAGGCAGAATGGAGTGTTACAAGGCAGGCAGAATAGTGTGTTACAAGGCAGGCAGAATAGTGTGTTACAAGGCAGGCAGAATGGAGTGTTACAAGGCAGGCAGAATAGTGTGTTACAAGGCAGGCAGAATAGTGTGTTACAAGGCAGGCAGAATGAAGTGTTACAAGGCAGGCAGAATAGTGTGTTACAAGGCAGGCAGAATGGAGTGTTACAAGGCAGGCAGAATGGAGTGTTACAAGGCAGGCAGAATAGTGTGTTACAAGGCAGGCAGAATGAAGTGTTACAAGGCAGGCAGAATAGTGTGTTACAAGGCAGGCAGAATGAAGTGTTACAAGGCAGGCAGAATAGTGTGTTACAAGGCAGGCAGAATAGTGTGTTACAAGGCAGGCAGAATGGAGTGTTACAAGGTAAGCAGACGGAGATATGGAACACGGCTGGAATACAGGCAAACAGAAGATAAAGAGACATTTTGGAATTTAGGAAAAGAGAAGAGAGGGGAGGAAAACTGGAGGGAAGCAAGCAAATATGCAGTGAAGCAGGCAAGCAAGAGGAAGGGAAGAGAGGGAGGCAGGCAGGCACACAGAAGAAAGAGAGGGAAAGAGGGAGGTAGCGAGAGGGGTGGAGTGACAGGTGGTGGTGACAGCGTCAAGGCAGTCACAAGTGGGATGGAGCCAGTAAGCAGCAGGAGGGAAGTTGAGGGGCCAAGGTCGCTCTCTCGCCCTTCTCTACACCATCATCAATACCACCACCACCACCACCACCACTCTCATCATCAGTACCACCACCACCATCAGTACCACCATCACCAACATCAGTACCACCATCACCAACATCAGTACCACAACCACCAACATAACCACATGTTCCTCAACAACACACGCGCACTGCGAAATTTCGCCACAATACCAAACATATTTCGATTTTGCTCCGAGTTTACTGTGCCGCACCACTCTTCTTGTGAGTGAATATATCACCATAAAGATAGTACTGTGCAGCACCACATCTTGTGAGTGAATATATCACCATAAAGACAGTATTGTGCAGCACCACTCATCTTGTGAGTGAATATACCACCATATAGTACTGTGCAGCACCACTCATCTTGTGAGTGAATATATCACCATAAAGACAGTACTGTGCAGCACCACTCATCTTGTGAGTGAATATACCACCATAAAGACAGTACTGTGCAGCACCACTCATCTTGTGAGTGAATATACCACCATATAGTACTGTGCAGCACCACTCTTCTTGTGAGTGAATATATCACCATAAAGACAGTACTGTGCAGCACCACTCATCTTGTGAGTGAATATATCACCATAAAGACAGTACTGTGCAGCACCACTCATCCTGAGTGAATATATCACCATAAAGACAGTACTGTGCAGCACCACTCATCCTGAGTGAATATATCACCATAAAGACAGTACTGTGTAGCACCACTTACTGTGCCGTCACTAAGTGTACTCGTGGCACGCCTGCTTTTCATTGGGGGAATGTTACATCTCCTGCCGAATCTTTTTCTTTTATAGGGAGTGATTTTCGTGTGCAAGTTTGGTACCAATCCCTCTAGGATTTTCCAAGTGTATATTATCATGTATCTCTCTCGCCTGCGTTCCAGGGAATACAAATCATGGGACTTCAACCTTTCCCAGTAATTTTGGTGCTCTATCGTACTTGTGTGTGCCGTGAAAATTTTTTGTACACGTTCCAAGTCAACAATTTCGCCTGCCTTGAAGGGGGCAGCTAGTGTACAGTAGTATTCTAGCCTAGAGTGTCCAAGTGATTTGAAGAGAATCATCATGGGCTTGGCATCCCTAGAACCTTCAAGGTTCTCATTATCCATCCCATCATTTTTCTAGCAGATGCAGTAGATATATTGTTGTGGTCTTTGAAGGCGAGATCCTCTGACATTATCACTCCCAGGCTCTTCACATTACTTTTTCGTTCTGTGTGGTTAGAATTTGTTGCATACCCTGATTCAGTTTTAATTCCCTCAAGATTTTCATATCTGAGTGCACAAATTTATTAATGCCCGATCAGCCGGGTTGTGGTTCATACGTTGGACTGCGTGTAGCCAGCAGTAACAGCCTGGTTGATCAGGCCCTGATACACCGGAAAGCCTCGTCAAGAATTCGGCCGCGGGGGGTGCTGATCCACGGAACGACCTCCAGGTAGGTAGGTAGATGGCAGAGTCCTGACGGTCGTGTTCAGTATAACAGTATTCCTAATACAAATGACCGAAGAGTGTAAACACTGGTGCTTGTCATCACCGCCCTCCATCGTGTATATTCCTGCGAGTAACACCGATATTAACACCTCTCATCTGATAACACCCTGAGGAATGTGACTACAATCACCGCATCTTCTCTAAGCCACACATTCCTCCCTCTCTTCCCTCTCATTTCATCAGTGTAAACCTAAGGCTCTGAGGATTATTAACATCCCCCAGGCTTGACAGATCTTTGCTAAGTTTTGTCATCTTCCTCACAGTAAGATGGCTAATATTACTAGTGCCTATGTGCAATGTTACAATGGCCACTACTATCACTACTACCATTAGAATTAATCAGCAAAAAATCCAAAAGTCAGAGTTTATGCCAAACCATGTGGAGGATGTGAGACAATGTATGTTGGCGTCGGGAACCAGCAATGAGAAGGCCTAGTCTGGGACCAGCTGCGAGGGCGATGACCTCAAGTGACCCCATGTAATCCAGGGAGAGAGCTAGAAACAAATACATCCAGTATCACCGAGAATATATACATTTGCCGTACTGACAATGTCGTTAACATCTTTATTCACAGTAACAGCCACGACCATGAGAAATGCCAAGCTTATCAAGGAAGAGATTTTACATAACATTATTTACAATCTTCTGCCACGTGTCTTAGCAATACAGTTGTACATAACACGGGAAGATTCAATATCTCCTGTTTTGTGATGAATGGTTTTAAAAACCGACAAGCTGAAGAATTGAGACACTTATGCAACACATGGGAATCTTTATTGACGAAACGTTTCGCCACTGCGTGGTGAAACGTTTCTTCAATAAAGATTCCCATATGTTGCACAAGTGTCTCAATTCTTCATCTCCTGTTTTGGCTGAACTGATTTCAGGTCATGAGGACAGCGACAGCAGATTACTTCATTAATCGCTATGTACACCCATCTTGCCTTCACTACAACTGACCTTAACACTGCTCCCTGTTTTTTTAACCTCTCTCTCTCTCTCTCTCTCTCTCTCTCTCTCTCTCTCTGATAAAGCCCCTGGTAGACGAAACTTTTCAAAATAAAGCAGCATTAGTCTCTCTTTAATACAGTACCTTTGTCTACAGGTACCACTTACTTTTATAATTACAGTATCCTTATCTGTGTCACAAGTACCACAACCTTCACAGATAAACGCTATGTAAATCAACTGAAAGTGAACTACTAGAAATAAACTGCAGGTAAAAGTCTACTTGTAAACCAACTTTCAAAGACCACTCAAGATGTATACTCAAGATGTATACATGTATACTGCACAATTTTAAATCAAATGTTCCACTAGAGGACACGGATTGGATTCCCGGGCTGAAATGTTGGAACAAGTTCTTACACCCGCAGCCTCTGTACACCTACCAGTAACTAGTACCACCTGGGCGTTGGTACTGTTTTGGTTGCCAACTTCCAGAAGACTTATCCTCACTTACTGACCGTTATCTCTCAGTCCACAGTAGAATTCGAACCTGTACACTATGCATCAAAGAACGCAGTACTTTTGCCACACAGCCAGACCCCAGAAAGGTATGGGCGCCTAACCAAAGCTAGGACTTTCACCGTACACAATTTCACTATACACCATCACTTTCATTATACATCATCACTTTCAACATACACCACTCGCTATATACCATCACTTCCATTATATACCATCACCCACATACCACAACCACTATACACCATAATACAATGTCACTATAATACACTGTCACCATCACAATAATACACTGTAACCTTCACTATAATACACTGTAACCTTCACTATAATACACCGTCACCTTCACTATAATATACCGTCACCTTCACTATAATACAATGTCACCTTCACTTTAATACACTGTCACCATTATAATACACCATCACCTTCACTATAATACACCGTCACCATCACTATAGTACGCCATCACCATTATAATACATTGTCCCCTTCACTATAATACACTATCACTAATACACTCTAATACAGTGTCACCATTATAATATACCATTACCCTCACTATACACAAGCACATTCTACGTTGGTACACTTTCCCCAATACATTCACCACTAATACAACAATACATTCATTGCTATTACAGCAATACATTCACCACTGATACAATACATTCACCACTGATACAATACATTCACCACTGATAAATACATTCACCACTGATACAATACATTCACTACTAATACAACAATACATTCACTACTAATACAACAATACATTCACCATTACTACATCAGTAACATTTATTTACCGTCAGTAAATAATCACTTACGGATTACTGCACATACACTTTCCCCAGTAACAGTATTTCATTTCAATATTTCAGTGTGTGCGTGTATATATATATATATATATATATATATATATATATATATATATATATATATATATATGCCGAATAGGTAAAACTTTGTTATTTTTGGCTTAAATAGCAACGCTCTTCTTACCGAATAAGGAAAGCAAATATTTGTGTATGCAATAATTTCGCAAAAATTATTCTGAACCTAACGAAAAAAATATATTTCACTGTTTTTGTTTATTAAATTACTGTAAACTTATCTAAAATATATTTAGTTGGATTAAGTTAAATTAAACTGCGCTTGTTATAATAAGGTTAGGTAACTTTTCTAATTTTTTTTGGTACAAAAGTATTAATTTTTACATTAACATCGAAGAAAAAAATATCTTTAAACGTATAAGAGAAAATTGGCCAGTTTTACCTATTCGGCACGATATATATATATATATATATATATATATATATATATATGTGTGTGTGTGTGTGTGTGTGTTTATTACACGCAAGTTTTTTCTAGTGTAATTTTACATGTAATACAATATTGTTAAGCACAAAGAAAGCTATTAGTATGCGCAGCATTTCGGGTAACAAATCTATGCCAGTGGTGTCCTGTTTTTAGTAACAATTTCATATAAGATCGTTTAAATTTCCAACTGTTGTAGCACTTACTACCTCCTCTCTTATTTCCGAGCACTGTCCCTCCACTATACTTGCCAAGACAACTTTCCTGGTATCTCTTTGGCTAAATTATTAATGTACAAGTGTCTTTTTGTCTTCCCTGTTGAGGATACTAAAAAACTTCATGTACGTTACCATATCGTTTAGTTACTCTATGTATTTACCGTATCTATCTTCCTCCTATCATCCCGTGTGTGTAAATTCATTCACTTTGTAATGCTCTCCACTGTATTCTCTGAGGCAATAATTCAAATAAGCAATAAAAATGTTTCATATAGCGTAGCATCTCCAAATACCACATGACATGATACTGTTCAACCACTCTTATGTATGTGATGTGTCTGGCACAGTATTAGCACTGATAAAGTCACGAGTGGTGAAACATCTCCTTTAAACGTCTTCACTGTGCACATGTGTTATATTCCCACACTCTTATTCAATAGTCATCCATATTCTTTCAACCTTGAATGCCAAAACTTCTAAAAAGTTTCTATAATTTAACTTTTTTTTTTGTCCACGAAACTGTCCGGAACTAGAGTGCGTACAAGAGTTTGTAGCATCCAACAAGGTTACGGCCGTCAGTGTTTACAGTTGAGCTGTGACCTGACCCAGGGCACGCTTACGCAATCCTCCCCCGTCACCACCTACCCTTTGTAAGACAGGTGGGCACAGCCTCGAAGCAAGAGAGCCCTTGCAAAACCCCTTGCCCTCCCCCCTTTCCCTCACCAACACCCTGACCCTCACCACAAGCGCGACCTCGGCCTTCACCACGACTAGTGCAAGGCTGGTAAGTCAGTGGCACGCGCGCCAGTCTCACCACTGGAGGCCAACGATCGTTACACCACAACAAAACACGCGCAAACGCGCACGCGCGCGCGCGCACACACACACGATGTGTCGCGACCCCATGGCAGATAGACGCAGGAACGATGGAAGTAGGAGTGATGAAATAAGGCGAGTGGAAACAGAGGAAATAAAAAGTTGGAAAGGGATGTGGGAAAAGGGAGATAAGGAAAGGGCAATGGAAAATGGAAAGGAGGGGAGGGGAAAATGTAAAGAGGGGATGATGGAGGGAGGGGGGGAGCGGGGTGAAGTAAAGCAGTGAGGGAAGTACCTGGTGTAGAGGGTGGTGTCTTGCCTCCTTGGTGTGGCCCTACACTGCTGCTGCTGCTGCTGCTGCTGCTGCTGCTTCTGCCCGCCCACCTAGAGGCCACACCATTGATTCCTGCGCGCTCAATCACCCCCTCCCCTCCCACTCCCACCAAGCACTCATGTTGACCCTCCCCTCTCCTCCAGACAATACTGACTGACCCACCTCCTCCTCATCCAGACATTGCTGGCTGACTATCCTTCTCCTTCTACAGACACTGCTAGTTGACCACCTCTTGCAGACAATGCTGGCAGACCCTTCTCTTATGGATACGGCTGGCTGATACCCCCACCCTCTCTTCTGCAGACTCTGTTGGCCGACTCTCCTCGTGGTGGTGGGGGTGGCGGTGGTGTCATGCCAACGTGCAGTCAGTACTTAGCGTTGATGTAGATGGTCTCCAGCCTCACGCACCACCCGGCCACCTGCACCACCAACAACTTTGACCAAGGACAACTAAATTTGTACTCTGTTTTCACTTAGTTTTCATTCCACTAAAGCGACCATGAAGACACTTTCGTCTGACAAAGAAAACACCACAACGTACTTGCTGCTGTAGGGGGACGAGTCTTTCCCTGGCTCTCAAGTACTCGTGAACGGTTACATTAAATTTCTGGACTCGGGGAGCCCATCATTACTACTTGTAAACCTGAGTACAGTTTGCCTATACCAAATCCTCAAAGAGCTTCACTTTCTAACGACACTAAAGTACTTCCTAGCGTCTCAGTGACGCATTTGCATTTTTACCTTCCAACTACGTATCATCCCATGGGATTGAGAGGTAGTCGATATACATTTAATACTAAGGGCGGAGACGAGGATATATGCATATTCACAGCTACTGAAATATACAACTGTTACAAGAAAACGTGTAAAAACTAATGGTTGTTTTAATTATGCTAGGCGAGGTGCATTAACACCCACTCTGAATCAACTCTCTAAATAGAAAAACAAAACACGACATTGCTTCGTATATTTATACAGACCAAAAAATGGTTTCTATATAGACCTTAAAATTGAAGGATAACATAGTGCTTATTCTTCTTTCTGAATAAAGGATTTTGATGAGTATATAATGGCAAGAATGGATACACACTGGGATCAATCCTCCAGGCATTGCCATACGTGTCTAATGAGTGTGGGCACTCATGAACAGTCAGCCATTCACGAAGAGACTTGATAGGTGGAGCGGACTCTGGAATGTCCCAAGCCTGGATAAAATCAGATTGAAGAATTACTGTCATTCTCAATCCTGCCGAGCTGACTGACCGATTTTTTTTTATCTCGTGTAGCCGCGATACGTCAAACTCGAAAGGCAGGATAGAAAGGCATCATAATGCGTTAACTTATTCTTATATTATTAGAGAGAAAAGGGAATGTGGTAAATAATGCCTTGAAGAGAAGCCATGAATCACTTCACTGTGGGAGTGAATAAAGAATGGGATAAGAAAAAGGCAGAGAGGCACTACTGTGAGCTAGAGATGACAGAATCTGAAGGTCGCTTCAGCTCCCACTCATTGTGAATTATGTAATTTTATTCGGATTTCTTTTTTTTTTTAACCCTGAGGGTTAGTAATCCAGGATAAGCAAATTCAGCCACTGTCTAGTATATTCCCATTGTGGTTTTATGATCCTCTTACCCAGTGTAACCCACCTACTTACAACAAGGTGAACAGAAGCAACAGGTGTACGGGAAAGGACATACGCGCAATCAAGTCATTTAATGATGGAGACGTTTCGCCACTGGTGTTTTCTTCAATCTTGGGTTTGAAAAAGCAGTCAATGGCGAAACGTCTCCACCAACGTCTTGATTGTGCGAATGATTTATTCCTACAATCTGTGAGCATTAACATACTTGTAATGGTACAGGTGTTGGAAAACGTCACAATTACAAGCATAACAATCTATCTGATACCTACTTGGATGCCTGCTGCCACGATATATGAAAAATAAAGATAAACGCAAATATGTTGTTTGCATAAATGGGGAGAAATCAGAGTGGGGAAGCGTCACGAGCGGTGTTCCACAGGGGTCAGTGTTGGGCCCCCTGCTGTTCACAATCTACATAAACGACATAGATGAGGGCATAAAGAGCGACATCGGCAAGTTTGCCGATGACACCAAAATAGGCCGTCGAATTCATTCTGACGAGGACATTCGAGCACTCCAGGAAGATTTGAATAGACTGATGCAGTGGTCGGAGAAGTGGCAGATGCAGTTTAATATAGACAAATGCAAAGTTCTAAATGTTGGACAGGACAATAACCATGCCACATATAAACTAAATAATGTAGATCTTAATATTACGGATTGCGAAAAAGATTTAGGAGTTCTGGTTAGCAGTAATCTGAAACCAAGACAACGGTGCATAAGTGTTCGCAATAAAGCTAATAGAATCCTTGGCTTCATATCAAGAAGCATAAATAATAGGAGTCCTCAGGTTGTTCTTCAACTCTATACATCCTTGGTTAGGCCTCATTTAGATTATGCTGCACAGTTTTGGTCACCGTATTACAGAATGGATATAAATTCTCTGGAAAATGTACAAAGGAGGATGACAAAGATGATCCCATGTATCAGAAACCTTCCTTATGAGGATAGACTAAGGGCCCTGAAACTGCACTCTCTAGAAAGACGTAGAATTAGGGGGGATATGATTGAGGTGTATAAATGGAAGACAGGAATAAATAAAGGGGATGTAAATAGTGTGCTGAAAATATCTAGCCTATACAGGACTCGCAGCAATGGTTTTAAGTTGGAAAAATTCAGATTCAGGAAGGATATAGGAAAGTACTGGTTTGGTAATAGAGTTGTGGATGAGTGGAACAAACTCCCAAGTACCGTTATAGAGGCCAGAACGTTGTGTAGCTTTAAAAATAGGTTGGATAAATACATGAGTAGATGTGGGTGGGTGTGAGTTAGACCTGATAGCTTGTGCTAACAGGTCGGTTGCCGTGTTCCTCCCTTAAGTCAATGTGACCTGACCTGACTAGGTTGGGTGCATTGGCTTAAGCCGGTAGGAGACTTGGACCTGCCTCGCATGGGCCAGTAGGCCTTCTGCAGTGTTCCTTCGTTCTTATGTTCTTATGTGCTTGTTCTGTCATAGTATATCTAATAATTTAGGAATTATAGCTAAGGCATTAGGTGATAAGATACCATTCGGAATTTATTCTGAAATTTTGAAACGTCCACCTTAGCTGATCAATATATAAAAGATACCGCAATAAACCCAAAATTGTGCTCATTATATTTTTGAAAGGGCTTGTTCCCATTGTTATCCCCTAATTATGATCACGCTGATAGTGTTAATAATTTGGAGGAGTTCCACTTGTGTCAAGGTGAAAAGGGATGTTAAATTTTGTGATACCAAACCTGTATGTCAAGAAGTGGCTGGACAAAATGACGTCCACCCACTAATTCAATCTCATTTCAATATTTGGGACGATATTCTATATCCACATAGCAGAAACGCTTTAAAATTAGATTTACGAAGATCCCGTCTAACTATAAATTGAGAGATTCACATCTAGCTTATAAAAATTACTGGGCGAGTCTAAATTTATTGCAACAGCTACTGGAGATGGTCTGGAAATACAATTCACAAGGAAATTGCCTCGAAGGGTTTATTAAGACTAACACTGAAAAGAGAACTTGCTCAGTCCTCCATTAAATCTCCCACTTGTAAACCCCACTATTATTATTATTATAATCAAAAAAGAAGCGCTAAGCCACAAGGACTATACAGCGTAAACCCCACTAATAATGCTATTTACGGCAAATTACAAATTAATATTATCGAGTATAAAACTACAAACGTATAACGGGGAATATTTTCTACAGTCCTTTTCCTTAAACTGGCAACTTATTTCTGTACCAGACAGAGGAATATGCACTCTTAAAAAACTTGGTCAGTCGACCTCTCTATTTAGGACACTATTCTAAGAGCAGCAAAGAAACTTTACTACTCTGTATATACTTTGACTCGTTACAGAGATAAAGTGTCACTCCTTGACTCAATGACTCTTATTATTTTCTGTCTTAAATATATGGACCTGTATGCCAAAATGACGAAGGAACAGCTTGTCTGCTGTAAAAAAAAAACATACGAGTACCCTGTATATCGTGATTATGTCTCTTCCTGTTCATTTCTCTAGCAGTTACCTGATTTAGTTCTCTGACCTCTCCTCACAGGTCAACCATCTTAGTTTTGGAACCAACCTAGTTGCAAACCTATCTACTTTCTCCAGCTTCAGAACGTGTTTTCTCGGGCGTGGACTTACATTCACGCTGAGTATTCTAAACGAGGTTTAACATTACGTTAAGTACTGAAGTACTTGAAGTTTCTGAAGGCAATTCCAAGATTTGTTTGCTTCTTATGGGCCGCTGATGTAATATGGTTCATATGAGCCTCTGGCGATATTTTTGGTGCAATAATCACTGCTAGGTCCTTCCTTATTCTGTAACTTCTCTCCGGGTTTATACACTATTTGGCCATCATTCACCCATCTCCTATTTACATTATCTTGCACTTGTCTGGAGTATACTACAGTATACTCTATACAGTTAGCTACCTGTTTGACTCCAAGTCTTCTTGTTCTCGTATTCCTCTTAGTTTCACGTTATTACCAAACAACGATATATAGAAACTTTCCTCCTCTGGTAGACCATTTGTGCATATTAAAAATTATTATAATCAATGAAAGCGTTAAACCGGCATGGGTCATACAGCGCTGCGGGGCAGAAAACAATGCTGAGGCTATAAACAGCTAGGTGGAGAGGGGATGAGAGGTGTGGGGAGAGAAGGGCTGGAAGGGACGCTAAGGGCTGTGTCAAAGTTCGTATAGTAAAGCATTTGCTGACAAAAAGTCAAAAAGTGATCCTAAGTCAAAGGCAGGTCCGTCTGCAAGAAGGAAAGATGAGGTAAGAGTGGTAGGGCGGCGGCGTCGGTGGAGGTAAATCTTGCGAGCTCGCTGGTAAACCGACAATCCATAAGAAAGTGAAGAACCGAAATAGGGACCCGACAAACCTCACAGAGAGGAATTGTAGTCATGAAAGCCATTCATATACATGTTTTCCAGTTTTCAAAATATCACTGGTTCTTATTAACCATAAGTGCCCCACTACCTCCACTTGTTTCCTTTACTTCCCATTAGATAAGTATCCCTTGGGAAATATTGCGTTGGATATTATCCTTATGTCTAAATTTTTCACTTGTGTGTAACAACTCATCCGGAACCTGCACAGTTCAGACTGTGCAGATCATATCAGTCAGCTACCACTTTGCTACACATACACTTGTACTCAGTGTAAATAAGTGCGAAGAAGGAGAGTATTTTCTTTATTTGTATAACACACTAATGTGTGTACTCACCTAGCTGTGGTTGCAGAGGTCGATTCACAGCTCCTGGCCCCGCCTCTTCACTGGTGTGCGCGCGTGCGCGCGCAAACACACACACACACACACACGTACGTACGTATATGTGGTTGCAGGGGTCGAGTCTCAGCTCCTGTCCCTGCTTTTTTGCTGGTAGCTACTAGGTTTCCTCTCTCCTGGCCTCAAGAGCCTTATCGTATCTCTATGTATGGATCCTGTCTTTATCACTTCATTCTAAAGGTCGTCCCACTTCCTTGACTACTCTTAAGATTGAAGAATCCCTAATGCCCATGAGTGCGCGCGCGCGTTTTACTATATACATAAATGCAATTATATTCATGGGGAGCACTAAACAAGTAGGAGGAAATACAGCACATGGGGGAACAAAGAAGCATTTAGGTTAGATCCAAACGGGGGAAGCGCAGGTCCATTTCCTGAGATCAAGAGTTCCTCACCAGCATCAAGGAACCTCCTGGATAGGCACACACGAGCAGTTCATGAAGGTGCAGCAGCAGCAGTGTGCTGCACACACCATCATCCACCTGACGATGCTCAATAAGGATGTAAACACGGCACTTCCTGGCACTGTGTGCCTACATAACCGTGCCATGGTACACCATCCCCCCTTCCAATGGTGCACCATCACCTGCGCCATGGTGCACCACCACCCGTGCAGTGGTACACCTGGATGCGAGTGCATGAACTGGTGGGCACCTCGTGCGTCACGCGTCACTATGGCCATATTTAGAGTCTTACATCACCGCCGCTAACACACGACCACACAACACTCAGCCTCCTCTCATCCTCCCTCCCTCTCTCTATCTCACTCTCCCTCTCTTCCTTCCTTCCTTTCTCCCTCTCCCTCTCTCCCCTTCTCTCTCTCTCTCTCTCTCTCTCTCTCTCTCTCTCTCTCTCTCTCTCTCTCTCTCTCTCTCTCTCTCTCTCTCTCTCTCTCTCTCTCCTTCCTTCCCTACTCTCTCCCAACACAACGGCGGTACGGTTATAGAGATGAAGGGTAGGACAGGAGGGAGGAAAAAATCGCGAGAAAAGAGACTGGAAGAGTCAGGGAGGGAAGGGGAAGGTTTGAAGTCAGGAAACTTGGGAGGGAAAGTGAGGAAGATAGAATGAAGTGGGAATGGGGAATGAATATGTGTGTGTGTGTGTGTGTGTGTGTGTGTGTGTGTGTGTGTGTGTGTGTGTGTGTGTGTGTGTGTGTGTGTGTGTGTGTGTGTGTGTGTGTGTACTCACCTAGCTGAGGTTGCAGGGGTCGAGTCCGAGCTCCTGGCCCCGTGTGTGTGTGTGTGTGTGTGTGTGTGTGTGTGTGTGTGTGCGCGCACACATATATATATATATATATATACATAAGCTTAATAATTCGCAAACAGGCGAAATTATTTACAAACATTATTTCTGGGGTCTGACGTCGTGCATAAAGTACTGTGAACGCTGATGCAGTTTGCAGGTTCGAGTCCTGCTGTGGACGTAGAGATAATGTTTGTATGTGTGTGCATGCATGTGTTTGTGTATAAATGTCGTGCCAAATAAGTAAAACTTGCGATGTTGGCTTAAATAGCAACACTCTTCTTGCCGAATAAGGCAAGAGAAAATTTATGTATGCAATAATTTCGCAAAAAATCATTCTGACCCTAATGAAAAAAATATATTTCCTTGTGTTTGTTTATTAAATTATTGTAAACATATCTAAAATATGTTGAGTTGGATTAAGCTAAATTAAATTGTGCTTGTTATAATAAGGTTAGGTAAGTTTTCCAAGGTTCTTTTGGAATAAAATTATTAATTTTTACATTAACATAAATGAAAAAGATATATCTTTAAATTATATCTTCATCAGAGTACAAAACAAATTCTGGCCACAAAATAGAGCGAAACACCAACGTCAAAGACCTGGGAGTGATCATGTAGGAGGATCTCACCTTCAAGGACCATAACATTGTATCAATCGCATCTGCTAGAAAAATGACTGGATGGATAATGAGAACCTTCAAAACTAGGGAGGCCAAGCCCATGATGACACTCTTTAGGTCACTTGTTCTATCTAGGCTGGAATATTGCTGCACACTAACAGCACCTTTCAAGGCAGGTGAAATTGCCGACCTAGAAAATGTACAGAGAACTTTCACGGCACGCATAACGGAGATAAAACACCTCAATTATTGGGAGCGCTTGAGGTTCCTAAACCTGTATTCCCTGGAACGCAGGAGGGAGAGATACATGATTATATACACCTGGAAAATCCTAGAGGGACTAGTACCGAACTTGCACACGAAAATCACTCACTACGAAAGCAAAAGACTTGGCAGACGATGCACCATCCCCCAAATGAAAAGCAGGGGTGTCACTAGCACGTTAAGAGACCATACAATAAGTGTCAGGGGCCCGAGACTGTTCAACTGCCTCCCAGCACACCTAAGGGGGATTACCAACAGACCCCTGGCAGTCTTCAAGCTGGCACTGGACAAGCACCTAAAGTCAGTTCCGGATCAGTCGGGCTGTGGCTCGTACGTTGGTTTGCGTGCAGCCAGCAGCAACAGCCTGGTTGATCAGGCTCTGATCCACCAGGAGGCCTGGTCACAGACCGGGCCGCGGGGGCGTTGACCCCCGGAACTCTCTCCAGGTAAACTCCAGGTCTCTCCAGGTATAAGAGAAAATTTTAGAAGAGACTTAATTTTAAACGAGTTCTTGTTAACTGACCAGTTTTACCTATTCAGCATGACACATATGTTGTGCCGAATAGGTAAAATTGGTCATTTAGCAAGAACTCATTTAAAATTAAGTCCTTTCTAAATTTTCTTTTATATGTTTCAAGATGTATTTTTTTATTTATGTTAATGTAAAAATTAATAAATTTGTACCAAAAGAATCTTAGAAAACTTACCCAACCTTATTATAACAAGCACAATTTAATTTAGCCTAATTCAATTAAATATATTTTAGGTAAGCTTACAATAATTTAATGTAAGTTTACAATAATTTAATAAACAAACACAATGAAATACATTTTTTTCATTAGGTTCAGAATGATTATTGTGAAATTACTGTATACAGAGATTTTCGCTTGCCCCCATTCAGCAAGAAGTGTTGCTATTTAAACAAAAATCGCAACTTTTACCTATTCGGCACGACATACATACATACACACACACACACATTATATATATATATATATCTATATATGTCGTGCCGAATAGGCAGAACTTGCGACCTTGGCTTAAATAGCAAAGTTCATCTTGCCATATAGGACAAGTGAAAATTTGTGTATGCAATAATTTCGCCAAAATCATTCTGAACCTAACGAAAAAAATATATTTCACTATGTTTAGTATTAAATTATGGTAAACAAATCTAAAATATATTTAGTTGGGTTAGGCTAAAATAAATTGGGCTTGTTATAATAAGGTTAGGTAAGTTTTCTAAGTTCCTTTTGGTGCAAAATTATAATTTTTTACATCAGCATTAATGAAAAAATATATCTTTAAATGCATAAGAGAAAATTTTAGAAAGGATTTAATTTTAAATTAGTTCTTGCTAATTGACCAGTTTTACATATTCGGTACGACATATTTTATATATATATATATATATATATATATATATATATATATATATATATATATATAACGTATATGTATATATATATATATATATATTTTTTTTTTTTTTTTCAACAAGTCGGCCGTCTCCCACCGAGGCAGGGTGACCCAAAAAAGAAAGAAAATCCCCAAAAAGAAAATACTTTCATCATCATTCAACACTTTCACCACACTCGCACATTATCACTGTTTTTGCAGAGGTGCTCAGAATACAACAGTCTAGAAGCATAAACATATAAAGATACACAACATATCCCTCCAAACTGCCAATATCCCAAACCCCTCCTTTAAAGTGCAGGCATTGTACTTCCCATTTCCAGGACTCAAGTCCGACTATATGAAAATAACCGGTTTCCCTGAATCCCTTCACTAAATATTACCCTGCTCACACTCCAACAGATCGTCAGGTCCCAAGTACCATTCGTCTCCATTCACTCCTATCTAACACGCTCACGCACGCTTGCTGGAAGTCCAAGCCCCTTACCCACAAAACCTCCTTTACCCCCTCTCTCCAACCCTTTCGAGGACGACCCCTACCCCGCCTTCCTTCCCCTATAGATTTATATGCTTTCCATGTCATTCTACTGTGATCCATTCTCTCTAAATGACCAAACCACCTCAACAACCCCTCTTCTGCCCTCTGACTAATACTTTTATTAACTCCACACCTTCTCCTAATTTCCACACTCCGAATTTTCTGCATAATATTTACACCACACATTGCCCTTAAACAGGACATCTCCGCTGCCTCCAACCGTCTCCTCGCTGCTGCATTTACCACCCAAGCTTCACACCCATATAAGAGTGTTGGTACTACTATACTTTCATACATTCCCTTCTTTGCCTCCATAGATAACGTTTTTTGACTCCACATATACCTCAACGCACCACTCACCTTTTTTCCCTCATCAATTCTATGATTAACCTCATCCTTCATAAATCCATCCGCCGACACATCAACTCCCAAGTATCTGAAAACATTCACTTCTTCCATACTCCTCCTCCCCAATTTGATATCCAATTTTTCTTTATCTAAATCATTTGACACCCTCATCACCTTACTCTTTTCTATGTTCACTTTCAACTTTCTACCTTTACACACATTCCCAAACTCATCCACTAACCTTTGCAATTTTTCTTTAGAATCTCCCATAAGCACAGTATCATCAGCAAAAAGTAACTGTGTCAATTCCCATTTTGAATTTGATTCCCCATAATTTAATCCCACCCCTCTCCCAAACACCCTAGCATTTACTTCCTTTACAACCCCATCTATAAATATATTAAACAACCATGGTGACATTACACATCCCTGTCTAAGACCTACTTTTACCGGGAAGTAGTCTCCCTCTCTTCTACACACCCTAACCTGAGCCTCACTATCCTCATAAAAACTCTTTACAGCATTTAATAACTTACCACCTATTCCATATACTTGCAACATCTGCCACATTGCTCCTCTATCCACTCTATCATATGCCTTTTCTAAATCCATAAATGCAATAAAAACTTCCCTATCTTTATCTAAATACTGTTCACATATATGCTTCAATGTAAACACCTGATCTACACATCCCCTACCCACTCTAAAACCTCCTTGCTCATCCGCAATCCTACATTCTGTCTTACCTCTAATTCTTTCAATTATAACCCTACCGTACACTTTTCCTGGTATACTCAGTAAGCTTATTCCTCTATAATTTTTACAGTCTCTTTTGTCCCCTTTCCCTTTATATAAAGGGACTATACATGCTCTCTGCCAATCCCTAGGTACCTTCCCCTCTTTCATACATTTATTAAACAAAAGTACCAACCACTCCAACACTATATCCCCCCCTGCTTTTAACATTTCTGTCATGATCCCATCAGTTCCAGCTGCTTTACCCCCTTTCATTTTACGTAATGCCTCACGTACCTCCCCCACACTTACATTCTGCTCTTCTTCACTCCTAAAAGATGGTATACCTCCCTGACCAGTGCATGAAATTACTGCCTCTGTTTCTTCCTTAACATTTAAAAGTTCCTCAAAATATTCTCGCCATCTTCCCAATACCTCCATCTCCCCATCTACTAACTCCCCTACTCTGTTTTTAACTGACAAATCCATATTTTCCCTAGGCTTTCTTAACTTGTTTAACTCACTCCAAAATTTTTTCTTATTTTCATTAAAATTTCTTGACAGTGCCTCTCCCACTCTATCATCTGCTCTCCTTTTGCACTCTCTCACCACTCTCTTTACCTTTCTTTTACTCTCCATATACTCTGCTCTTCTTATAACACTTCTGCTTTGTAAAAACCTCTCATAAGCTACCTTTTTCTCTTTTATCACACCCTTTACTTCATCATTCCACCAATCACTCCTCTTTCCTCCTGCCCCCACCCTCCTATAACCACAAACTTCTGCCCCACATTCTAATACTGCATTTTTAAAACTATTCCAACCCTCTTCAACCCCCCCACTACTCATCTTTGCACTAGCCCACCTTTCTGCCAATAGTCGCTTATATCTCACCCGAACTTCCTCCTCCCTTAGTTTATACACTTTCACCTCCCTCTTACTTGTTGTTGCCACCTTCCTCTTTTCCCATCTACCTCTTACTCTAACTGTAGCTACAACTAAATAATGATCCGATATATCAGTTGCCCCTCTATAAACATGTACATCCTGGAGCCTACCCATCAACCTTTTATCCACCAATACATAATCTAATAAACTACTTTCATTACGTGCTACATCATACCTTGTATATTTATTTATCCTCTTTTTCATAAAATATGTATTACTTATTACCAAATTTCTTTCTACACATAGCTCAATTAAAGGCTCCCCATTTACATTTACCCCTGGCACCCCAAATTTACCTACTACTCCCTCCATAACATTTTTACCCACTTTAGCATTAAAATCCCCAACCACCATTACTCTCACACTTGATTCAAAACTCCCCACGCATTCACTCAACATTTCCCAAAATCTCTCTCTCTCCTCTACACTTCTCTCTTCTCCAGGTGCATACACGCTTATTATAACCCACTTTTCACATCCAATCTTTATTTTACTCCACATAATCCTTGAATTAATACATTTATAGTCCCTCTTTTCCTGCCATAGCTTATCCTTCAACATTATTGCTACTCCTTCTTTAGCTCTAACTCTATTTGAAACCCCTGACCTAATCCCATTTATTCCTCTCCACTGAAACTCTCCCACCCCCTTCAGCTTTGTTTCACTTAAAGCCAGGACATCCAGCTTCTTCTCATTCATAACATCCACAATCATCTCTTTCTTATCATCTGCACAACATCCACGCACATTCAGACTTCCCACTTTGACAATTTTCTTCTTCTTATTCTTTTTAGTAATCTTTACAGGAAAAGGGGTTACTAGCCCATTGTTCCCGGCATTTTAGTTGACTTTTACAACACGCATGGCTTACGGAGGAAAGATTCTTATTCCACTTCCCCATGGATATAAAAGGAAAATTAATAAGACCAAGAACTATTAAGATAAAATCAAAGAAAACTCAGATGAGTGTGTATAAATAAATGTGTACATGTATGTGTAGTGTGACCTAAGTGTAAGTAGAAGTAGCAAGACATGCCTGTAATCTTGCATATTTATGAGACAGACAAAAGACATCAGCAATCCTACCATCATGTAAAACAATCACAGGCTTCGTTTTACACTCACTTGGCAGGACGGTAGTACCTCCCTGGGTGGTTGCTGTCTACCAACCTACTATATATATATATATATATATATATATATATATATATATATATATATATATGTATATGCAAGACAAGCCACAGGGGTGGAAATCTTAAGCTCAAGTACAGTGGACCCCCGCATAACGATTACCTCCGAATGCGACCAATTATGTTAGTGTATTTATGTAAGTGCGTTTGTACGTGTATGTTTGGGGGTCTGAAATGGACTAATCTACTTCACAATATTCCTTATGAGAATAAATTCGGTCAGTACTGGCACCTGAACATACTTATGGAGTGAAAAAATATCGTTAACCGGGGGTCCACTGTACTTTCACATTTCTCAGTGCATCATCAGAAGCCGTGCATGCAATGTTGCAAGGGCAGCAACAAGAGGAAATGAAAAGTTTTCCAGAATATGGTAACATGGGTGGCATTCACGAGGATCACTCTGAATAAGGGAGGGGAGGCTCAACTGAATGTCAGCCACCACCGGTCCCTACACACCCCACCCCATACAGGGTCAGGTGGGGTAGGCCCCACAGTTTGTAGATAGCACAAGATAGAGTAACTAGGAGATAGTTAATAGACAGCCCTAACCTTCTAACTACTGGGAACAGGTCATGTGACGTAAGAAGTTACATTACAATAGTGAATCATCCACATACAGAATGTAGCTATTGTGAACAATCTTCTAACAGCTTTGGCATGCTGCTCTTACCTGTATTTTTTGTACCTCTGTTTGTATGCTTAAATTACTAAATAAATAAAAAAATGGAAGGAATAAATGACCTCATTTTGTCAGATATATTTTTTCATTTATGTTAAAGTAAAAATTAATAATTTTGTACCAAACCAACCTTAGAAAATTTACCTAATTGCACTTGTTATAAGTGCAATTTAATTTAGCCTAATCCAACTAAATATATTTTAGGTAAGTTTACAATAATTTAATGATAAACCAAACACAATGAAATATATTTTTCATTAGGTTCAGAATGAATTTGCAAAATTATTGCATACACAAATTTTTGCTTGCCTTATTTGGCAAAAAGAGCATTGCTATTTAAGGCAAAATTGCAAGTTTTACCTATTCAGCATGACATATATACAGCCTCTCCTCACTTAATTATGGAATTCTGTTCCTAAGACCACACTGGTAATGGGTTTGTGTCAACCATCTTTGATAGTGTAAAGCAGTGTAAAGCTATGGCTAATAATAACGGTATAAAAATAAAAAAATATATTGAACATTGTTTATAAATGTAAAACACACTAAAACATGAAATTACAAAATATTGTAGCACAAATTTTAGTGAAAAAATTATCATTTAATGAAGGACATTAAATTAGGATTTAATGTAAAAATGAAACAGATTCAAGAGCATTAAAAGGAAAAAAGTGTATCATTATGTAAAAATGGCTGAAGATATGATTATATTTAACAAAAAAAAAATGGTATAAAAGTATAATGGCAATTCAAAGAAATGTATAAGTAACTGTTTCAGGGGAAATACATAAGGTACAATTTTCTTTTTTGTTTAAATTTAAAATTCTTAAATGTATCTGGCAGTTAGTCTACACCTGCCTCATTTATTTGCATCCAGTTCCTACAAAGACTCACGTGAACACGAGAAATATCAAAGAAACTAAATTGTTCTGAGTGTGTTGCCCATTATGGTTTTCCCAGAAGTGTCTTAGGTCAGCATCAGCATAACAGTGTAGTGTTTTGAAGATGTAGAGTGGACAGTGGTAGGTATGTCAGCTTTAGTAGGGTTGTGGATTTCAATAAGAGCACAATAATAATAATAATAATAATAATAATAATACAGTGGACCCCCGCATAACGATTACCTCCGAATGCGACCAATTATGTAAGTGTATTTATGTAAGTGCATTTGTACGTGTATGTTTGGGGGTCTGAAATGGACTAATCTACTTCACAATATTTCTTATGGGAACAAATTCGGTCAGTACTGGCACCTGAACATACTTCTGGAGTGAAAAAATATCGTTAACCGGGGGTCCACTGTATCTTTATTTACTACAAGTACATGTACAAGGTATACAGTCCTAGCTGACAACAATGACATACTACTATATAGAAACTCCCTTGTTATGCTCTGCATTTCGGGCAAATTAGGTCAGTGTCCCGGGATGCGACCCACACCAGTCGACTAACACCCAGGTACCCATTTTACTGATGGGGAACATAGACAACAGGTGGAAAGAAACACGTCCAATGTTTCTACTCTGGCTGGGAATCGAACCCAGGCCCTCGCCGTGTGAAGCGAGAGCGTTAGCCACCAGGCCACCAGAGCCAATGTGTTGGGGACCTCCTGAATTGTGTATAATATTCAAAATACAGGAAGTCTTCAACTTACAACACACTAGGGCCTTCTGTATTGTGTATAATGATACCAAATACAATAATGATATAACAATGACATTATACACAATATAGAAGATTCTTAATGTGTTCGAAGCTGAGGATTTACTGTACTTATAATTCTGATTGTTTCCTTTCATTGTGTAACAAGTGGACTGAAGTGCACCACATGCAAGTGGCTCTCTTTTGTGCTTAACAATATTTTATTACATGTAGCCTACATTTTGTATACTGCAGAAAGAAATAAAGTTTGTTTGTTTAGGTAGAACCTCAAACAAATTCCATAGGTGAAGACATGCCAAAGTATTGGTATTGGCCATTTTTATGGTATCAGAATCAGTTAAAAAAAATTTACATTTTTTAAAAATATTAATATTATATGTGTGCTTATAAAAATAAACATTACACACTAACTTATGATTGATTAATTCCCCCACCCACTCGTACATACATGCAAACATGTATGCACGCAAGCACAAGAATATGATGAGAGCAACAGAACAATGGTTGATACACTAACTGAGGTGGCCAGAAGGGCCAACATGGGCAGGGCACAGTTACTTGTTATGGGTGATTTCCACCACGAGGAGACTGACCAAGAAAACATGGAGCCACATGGGGTGGTACTGGAAAACCTCATGCAATCACATGTTAGGGACACTATCAGAGAAGAGAGAATGAGCTAGGAAGACTGGACCTCAAATATCCCTTGAGTAGTTCAGATATTGAGAACATCACATAAGGAAGGCCCCTAGAAGCTAGTGATCATGTGGTTCTGAGCTTTAAATTACACAGCAGAGTTATAAGTAAAGAGGGAAGCAGGACGAGTAGAACAGGAAAACCAAATTATAAAAGAGGGGACTACACAGGCATGAGAAGTTTCCTGCATAAGGTTCAGTGGGAAAGAGTGGTGAGAAAATCAGTAAATGAAATGATGGAATACATGACAAAATGCAAGGAGGCAGGAGAGGTTTGTACCCAAAAGCAATAGAAACAATGGAAAGACCAGAGCCCTTGCTTCACCCAAATGTGTAGATTCCAAAACTAAGTGCACTAGAGAATGGAAAAAGTATATAAAAATAAAGGGCCCAGGATAATAAGGAGATTAGTCGAAGAGCCTGAAACAAATATGCACAGACGAGGAGGAAGGCACAGCGGCAGTACAAGAATGACATAGTATCGAAAGCCAAATCTGACCCAAAGCTGTTGTACAGCCACATCAGGAGGAAAACAAGTCAGGGACCAGGAATCAGGCTGAGGAAGGAAGGAAGGATGGAGGGCAGATCACAAGAAATGACCAAGAAATATATGAAGTGCTCAACATAAGATGTAAGGAGGAATTTTGAGTTGAGTTGAGTTGACGTGCTGTTGGAGTGTGAGCAAAGTAACATTTATGAAGGGGTTCAGGGAAACCGGCAGGCCGGACTTGAGTCCTGGAGATGGGAAGTACAGTGCCTGCACTCTGAAGGAGGGGTGTTAATGTTGCAGTTTAAAAACTGTAGTGTAAAGCACCCTTCTGGCAAGACAGTGATGGAGTGAATGATGGTGAAAGTTTTTCTTTTTCGGGCCACCCTGCCTTGGTGGGAATTGGCCAGTGTGATGATAAAAAAAAAAAAAAAAAAAAAAAAGAACTCCCAAAAGCCAGGACAGCTCTCCACGAGTCCTGAGAGAGGGAGTAGAAGCAGTGTGTGTGTACCACTAACAACAAACTTTAATACATCTATCAAAATAGGGTAGCTACATGAGGTGTGGAAGACAGCAAATGTAGTCCCAATTTTTAAGACAGGAGAGAGACAGCCTTAAACTACAGACCAGTGTCACTGACATGTATATTATGCAAAATCATGAAGAAGATTATCAGGAGAAGAATGGAAGAGCACCTAGAAAGGAATGAGCTTATACATGATAACCAGCATGGTTTCAGGGAAGGGAAATCCTGTGTCACAAACCTACTGAAGTTTTATGACATGGCGACAGAAGTAAGACAAGAGAGATTGCATTTTCTTGGACTGTAAAAAGGCATTCAACACAATTCCACACATGAGATTAGTGCAAAAGCTAGAGCAGCAGTAAAGGCAATGCAATCAAAGAGAGAATACCTGACAGGAAGGAAACGAGTGATGGTACGTGACAAGGCGTCAGAATGGACAACTGTTACGAGCAGGGTTCCCCAGGGGTCAGTCCAAGGGCTGGTGCTGTTTCTGATATATGTGAATGACATGACAGAAGGGATAGAGTCAGAAGTGTCCCTGTTTGCAGATGATGTGAAGATAATGAGAAGAATTCAAATGGATGAGGATCAGGTAGGACTACATAAGGATCTAGACAGGGTGCAAGCCTGGTCCAGCAATTGGCTACTGGAGTTTAACCCCACCAAGTGCAAAGTCATGAAGATTAGGGAAGGTCAAAGAAGACTGAAGACAGAGTACAGGCTAGGGGGCCAAAGACTGCAAACCTCACTCAAGGAAAAGGATCTTGGGGCGAGTATAATACTGAGCACATCTCCTGAGATGCACATCAACCAAACAACTGCTGCAGCATAAGGTCGCCTGGCAAACCTAAGAATAGTGTTTTGACACCTTAGTAAGGAATTATCCAAGACTTTGTACACTATATACATCAGGCCCATACTGGAATATGCAGCACCAGTATGGAACTCACACCTGGTCAAGCAAGTCAAGAAATTAGAGAAAGTGCAAAGGTTTGCAACACGAATAGTCCCAAAGCTAACGGATGTCTTACAAGAAGAGGTTAAGGGAAATTAACCTGACGACACTGGAGGACAGGAGAGATAGGGAGGACATGATAATGCCATATAAAATGCTGAGGGAAATAGACAAGGTGGATAGGAACAGAATGCTTCAGAGATGGGACATACAACTGAAAGTTGAAGACTAAGGTGAGTCAAAGGGATGTTAGGAAGTATTTCTTCAGTCGTAGGGTGGTCAGGAAGTGGAGCAATCTGTGGAGGCAGGATCCATACACAGCTTTAAGAAGAGATACCATGAAGCTCATGCAGCAGGGAGTGTGTGGACCTAGTAGTGACTAGTGAAGAGGTGGGGCCAGGAGCTGTGAATCAACCCCTGCAAGCACAATTAGGCGAGTACACACACACACACACACACGAGGTCACAATTGGAAGTTGAAGACTCAGATGAATCAAAGGGATGTTAGGAAGTATTTCTTCAGTCACAGAGTAATCAGGCCGTGGAATAGCCTAGAAAGTGACGTAGTGGAGGCGGGAACCATACATAGTTTTAAGGCGAGGTATGATAGAGCTCATGGGGCAGGGAGAGAGAGGACCTAGTAGCAATCAGCGAAGAGGCGGGGCCAGGAGCTGTGAATCGACCCCTGCAACCACAAATAGGTGAGTACACACACACGAGGAGAGTACACAGACATGTGCACAAACTATCAACAAGTGCATCTGACAACTAGTAACTATCACAACAGGCTAAGTAATGAATAATGATATCTCCTCAAAGAAATTAAGTTATTTAATAATAATAATTTTTATTTTAGCATGATACATGTTTGTACAAATGAGTACAGGTCGGCCATCACTAATCCGGCAACACTGGGACCTGTAGTGTGCCAGATTAGCGAGTTTGCCGAATTACAGAGTGGTTAAGTTAGAATACACTTAATTAACCTATCAACAAAGACTCCTTCTGTTACATCTTCATTTTCATCAGTGCTTTCTCCTCCACTGACTTGCTGCTATGGATTTACAACCATCTGCACAATTTCTGAGTCAGTATAATGATGAAATTTGAGACAGTATAACGATTTGAGTCAGTATAATGATGAAATTTGAAATTATGCTACCCGAAATTAGTGCTGGATTACTGATGGAACCGGATAACTGATTACCAGATCAGTGATGGCTGACCTGTATAACAATTGGGTGTACATGCCAAAAGCCTCTTTATATGCAGAGCATTTTGGGCAAACTTAAGACTGTTATATTATATCCATTGTGCATTAAACATTCCTTTATACACTGAACATCGTCATTATAATTTTATAAATAAAAAAAATGTAAGAAAAGTATTAGTTTTAGCTGAAAACTGGGCACTGGTATCAGCCAAAATTCTGGTACCATCCCCTCCCTAATAATAACCCCTTTAACTGTCGACACCCCATAAATTCTAAGGCACTTCTGTGTTAGCATTTAAAAAAATAAATAGTTTTATCTTCTAAAATGGTTGAGAATGTATTCCAGAAGGTAATAACACCAAAATACACTACACAAATAACTCACACACAGGAAAATTAAATTTACAACAACATTTTGGTCTGACTTGGACCATTAACTAGTCACACAGACATGTAAAGGGAAGGGAGTATGTATATACAGCGCTTTACTGTAAGTGCTTTATGGTGTTTCGTTAATGCAGCTGTTTTCAATTATACCCATTCCTCATTTATTAAGACTCTCTACTATAAATATCTTTACCACTTACTATAAACTAAGGATGGAAATATTTTTTTTTAAGGTAAGTAATTTGTGTACTGTATATGCATTTTTTAAGCCTAGCTCAATTGCTCACTTAATATATGATAGTGTATGTTATCAGGCTTTTTATATGCATCTGAAAGTGAAAAAAATACTACGTTTCACTTTATAGCAATTTTTGCTTTACAGCAGTAGCCCATAACCTAACCTGCTGTATAAGCAGGGCCCACCTGTATATGGGAGGAGGCAGTACTGGTAGCAAAATGAGACAGTAAAATGGTAGTGGTAGAGGTGGTAGTAGTAGAAATAATGAAATAATGGCACAGGTGGAAATAAGAAAGAGTAGTGGTAGTGACACGAGTCAGAGTGGCGTGTAAGCGAAGCAATAGTAGTAATAGTAGCAGAGATAGTCTAAGGACACGAGAAAAAAGAAAAAGGAGCGCTGCAGGTGAGCTCGTGGCCCATGAGGGTAGGACAAAACCCCTGAGGGTACAAACAATGTAGTATTGAGAAAGGAAAATATGTACAGAGACAAAGCTAGGACTAAAAGTCATATTAAGAAAGTTATGTACGTATAAGGAATGCTTCAATTAGATGGCATCTGTGAAAGCTAGAAGGGTAGAAAGTTTTGGCAGAGGACCAGTTAACAGAATGTCTGTTATTGATGGCATAAGAGAAAACATTACTAGGCTCACACTGCTACTTTCCCATACACAAGACTGACGCTGCTACTTTCGTATACACAAGACTGACGCTGCTACTTTCGTATACACAAGACTGACGCTGCTACTTTCCCATACACAAGACTGACGCTGCTACTTTCCCATACACAAGACTGACGCTGCTACTTTCCCATACACAAGACTGACGCTGCTACTTTCCCATACACAAGACTGACGCTGCTACTTTCCCGTACACAAGACTGACGCTGTTACTTTGCTCTTTTGTCTGTCAGAAATAGTGTGGCCAGTTTCTTCCAAATATTGGAGCAGACAAGAGGGGCAGGAAATGGAGTAGACAAGCATCAGTAGAAAGAGAAGTACAAACTAGATTACTATGGGAAGTATTAGTTTGGCAAAAAGTCAATTTGATGTCTATGGAATGGAGAGAGCTGTTAAGATATGGGAAACTGGAAATATTGGCAAAGAATAAGAGATTTCACAAGAGTAAAGTCTGGGAGAGAAGAAAATCCATTTAGCAGGCAAGAATGCAGTTTATGAATTTGGAAGGGTAGCCAAGGGGAGCAAATGGCTCCCTTCCCTTCGTACTTCTGTGTGACTAGTTAATGGTTCAAGTCTCACTGAAACGTCATCATAAGTTTCATTCTTCTACATGCAGGTTATTTGTTTTACTCCAGTCATGGTATTGTGCCTTTTTATTCTTTACAAACATTGTAGAGAAAGTTTTTCTCCAACCTCCAAGGGGATGGACGCCCCCCTGGAGACAGGGACGCTCCCTGGGGCAGTGACCCCTCGAGGGAGCTAAGACCCCTCTCACTACTCCCACTCTGTAAGGATGAAAGGGGTAATGGCCAGTATATCTACATGTAATCTTGCTCTAATTTAGAGCTGCTTAGATAGGCTGCAATGTTGCAAGAAATGTGATACTCCCCATCCCACTAATGGAAAGCCAGAGGTGCTTTGACCCCCTCTAACCTCTGTGTGCTAGCATAAAGGAGAGAGAGAGATTTCTCAGATCCCAGCATGGATCTTATGTCCCTTGAGGAGTTGCTGCCCCAGAAGGCATGTCACTGTCTCCAGGGGACATCTATCCTCCAATGGGTTGGAGAAAAAATTATCTCCACAAAAATGCAAAATTTGACATAATACGTGTGGAATGTTAAGAAGCACTTTAGTCAACAGTGATTTCACCCTATTTTAGGCCAATCCAGTTCTCAAAATGTAAAGCACTCTTCCCTCTGTTATTAATTATGTTTAAAGGCCTCTCCTATATAACACCTACCCTCCAATTTGAATCCAATATCACACACAAAAAATCAATGTTTTCTATTTCTCAGCTAATAAGCTATAGCAAAGAATGCTTGGCAGTGGATTTGGCCTAGATAAACCTCATGAAAATGACTCAGAAGGAGAGTTAGGGGTCGGGAATACCCCAACCCCTCCCTTGAGGCCTACTTTTAGTCTGAAACTGATTGAAAGCCCCTCGTTAGACAAAGCATTTCTGGTAGCTTAAGTTAGTTTTGTCCCCCAGGATTCAACCCATGATAATAATAATACAGTGGACCCCCAGATTACGTCATCGGAATTCATAATATTCGGAATAAGTAATGTTTTTTCATCGAAATATTGGCTCTGTGACAGTCACTGAACTCGGTATTAGTCATTCGCCCTGAACGTGTCCATGCGGCCCGAGTGGTCCAACACACTATTTACAGCCAGTGTGCCGTTGTTTATCAGCCAGTGAGGACGATCCCACACATTCATACGATGTATTATTCCATTCTTTTTTGTACCTGCAACTGCTAAATAAGCCACCATGGGCCCAAAGAAAGTTCCTAGTGCCAGTCAACCCTTTGGTAAAGGGCTGAGAGAGAGGGGAGAATGTGCCTTTCTCAGTGATTCTGCAATATGCACAATACTAGGGCAGCAGGAGTCGATAAAGGTTATAGCGTCAGCCAGCAATGAAGTGCAGCATTAAGTGTAGCAAGTGATTAATCGATAGAAAAAGGACAGCACGAAACTGACTCCTCCATTGCTGTTGGAGGTATATAGGGCTACTGACTAACACAGCCACCTCTGCTGCCTCCTTCACCACCACTATGTAAGACTTATCTTTCAGTGGCCCTCATACACCCAAAACAAACACCACACCACTTGTGACATTCTTAATGCCATATTTTATTAATTCTAGAGTATATATCATGTTTCTGTTATTAATATTGTTTATTATGTCATATTAGATGAACTGTGCTAGACAAATAAGCCATAGAGCTGAAATTAGTGTCATATTGAATTACTATCTTGTCCTGTCTCCCAACACAATTCCTAACATAAGCCAGAAACAGACCTCTCTGGAACACTTTTTTGAGCGGCAGGGGTCCAGCAACTCTCAAGCTGGTCCTAGTGGAATTAAAAAACAAAGAAAATAAGTAACCCAGGATAAGGACTTGGTACCTGAAGTCTTTATGGAAGAGGATTCCCCTTCCAAACAATTGTAAACTCCTCCATCCTTTCTCCTCTTCCCTTTTTCCATACATCACCATGTCTTGAATAAAGGCAAGTGTAATGTTATTACTGTTTTATTCTTCATGTATCATTGTTTTCTGTGTAAGTAAATGTATATGTCATGTAGAAAACATTTTTTGTTAATACATTTGGGTGTCTGAAACGGAATAGCTGGATTTCCATTAGTATTTCTTATAGGGAAAATTCGGAACTCGTCAGATTCGGGTTTAGTCACTCTGGAATGGATTAATTACGAAAACTGGGGGTCCACTGTTATAATAACAATAATAATAATACAGATACTCCACACTTAATGACCTACCTGTTTAATCCTTTCAGTTTCGGACGTACTAGTACGGCTTACGCACCAGTGCCCATGACGTACTAGTACGCATAAATTTTAACGCTTTCAAATCTAGTAAGAGAAAGCTGGTAGGCCTACATATGAAAGAATGGGTCTATGTGGTCAGTGTGCGCAGTATGAAAAAAATCCTGCAGCACACAGGGCGTAACGAGAAAAAAAAAAAAACTTTGACCGTGTTTTTGGATTAAAACAGAGACTTTGCACTATATTTTCATATGGTATTTATTGTTGTATTCTAGTTTTCCTGGTCTCATTGTATAGAATGGAAGACATATTACAGAAATTGAATGATTTTGACTTGTTTTACAATGAAAAGTACCTTAAAATTGAGCTCAAAGTAGCAGAAATGTTCGATTTTTACCAAAGTTCAAAAGTAAACAAATCATGCTAAGCATCCAATACACGTCAACTAGTGAGTCTAATATTCATTCACAAGTGCGCCGATATTATTTATACCATTTCTACACTAATGCAGTAGTCTGCATAACAGTAAATCTTATTTTTTTTTATGAGAATAAAAATTCAAAGTGGAAAGCAAAAAAAATGTAAGAGGGGCCTGGGGACATGACTAATGAACAGAGGAAATGTTATTTTAGTGCCAGGAATGTCTTTCTTGTTTATTCTGGACCCTATTTGGAAATTGGCATCTTTTGAAATTTGTGTGAAATTGGCAAAATTGCTAAATTCTGACCACTGTATTGGATAGTTGAAATCGGTAAATTGGTGGTTTCTTGTTCTAGTGAAATAGTTATGATTTTTGTCGACTAGTACATTGGAACTGGCCAAAAATAGGGCTCAAAGTGGGCAAAATCGCCGATGCGTAAACATCGTCGAGACCGTTAACTTCGCAAGAGCATAATTTTGTAAGTTTTCCATCAAATTTCATACTTTTGGTGTCATTATGATCGGGAAAAGATTCTCTATCTTTTCATAAGAAAAAAATAATTTTTTTTTTTAAATTAGGGGGACCCTGAGAACAAGTCTCTGAGAGGGCCTGTGGACCCTGAAAGGGTTAACAACCGCTTGCATTTATGACCAGCTCTCCAACCAGTGTACTGTATATAGTAGGGCCCCACTTATACGGCAGGTTAGGTTCCAGGCTACCACCATAAAGTGGAAATCGCCGTAAAATGGAACACTTTTTTTCCACTTATAAAGGCATATAAATCCTAGATAACAAGTTTACACAAACATATACAGTGGAATTTAATCCGTTCCGTGACCTTGTTCGTATGCCGAGTCAATTTTCCTCATTTAAATTAACTGAAATGCAATTAATTCATTCCAGCCTATCAGGAGGCATGACAAAATAATGCTAATATCAACTCTATGGCTTAGTTATCTATCACAATTCATCTAATATGACATAATAAACAATATTAATAACACAGAAACATGATATATACTCTAGAATGAATATAATAGGCCATAATATGGCAAGTGATGGCGACACTGGCAGCAGCAGATAGCATCCACTGTTTACTCTCCCACTCTAGTATCTTTCCAGTCCATAACCCCACACCTAGCTTGTGTTTATCTATGATTAGTGGTGAGGTTGTCACATATGTAACCACAGGTGTGGTCAACATAGATGCATATATAGGTGAAGACATGATCACTGTGGCCACAGTGGTGGTGGTGGTGGCAGCCAACTGCCCCACTCTATGCTGCTGCCTTCTTTGTTTCTCTAGCTTTTTTCATAGTTTCTAATCGCTTCCTGAGCTTCTTGCTGATTGTACGCAAATACTGTCTCTTTGGGAGAGGCATTGTGTCAGAAATTTGTATAAGACAAAATTACACATCCCAAGGGTTTGCTGCAGTCACTCAGAGCGGCACACCTCGTCTTCCTTTTGACCCTTGATTGGCACTGAGATAGCCGTGGTTGTAACAGCTGTACCTACAGCCACCCAGAGGGTTACTAATTTCTATTTTGAAGCATTTGACACAAAAATGAGAAAAAAAAAAAAAAAACGTATGTCTAAAAATGACAATTATTATTATTATTATTATTCTTAGTATGTACGTACTATTATAATTATTATTATTAATACACACGTATAATTATTACTATTAATTTAGGGAACTGGAGCACAGATCCAATTCCCTAGATCAAGAGCCCATCACCACGTACATACTAATAATAATAATACGTAATAATAATACAATGTAATAATAATAATAATAATACAATGTAATAATAATAATAATACAATGTAATAATAATAATAATAATACAATGTAATAATAATAATACAAAGTAATAATAATAATAATAATAATAATAATAATAATAATAATAATAATAATAACAACAGTAAGGAGAAACTTCAAAAGGCTACCAGTAGTTGGTGCCACCATCAGCAAAACATTGGTAATCACCACTAATACACTTTTCACCTGTCTAGACTTGAGTAGTCTATTAGTATTAAGTAAAGTCTGGCCGAAATGCCTCGGCATGATAAGTGGCTTTCTTTACTCCAATCATATTATGATACGTAAACACACACTGTAACCTTTGCAAAGAAATACATGTACAGTGGACCCCCGCATAACGATGGCATCGCATAGCGATTTTTCCGCATAACGATTACTTTTATCGCAAAATTTTTGCCCCGCATACCGATTAAAAACCCGCATACCGATTTTCGTCCGAGACGCGTCCAATGTGCCCTCAGCCAGCCTCACATGTGCCGCTCCGTCCCATTGTTTACCAGCCAGCCTCCGCGGTAACATCCAAGCATACACTCGGAATATTTCGTATTATTACAGTATTTTCGGTGCTGTTTCTGGAAAATAAGTGACCATGGGCCCCAAGAAAGCTTCTAGTGCCAACCCTACACCTCAAAGGGTAAGAATTACTATAGAGATGAAGAAAGAGATAATTGATAAGTATGAAAGTGGAGTGCGTATAGCCGACCTAGTCAAGCTGTACAAGAAACCCCAATCAACCATCGCTACTATTGTGGGCACCAGAAAGACAATCAAGGAAGCTGTTCTTGCCAAAGGTTCAACTGTGTTTTCGAAACAAAGATCGCAATTGATGGAAGATGTTGAGAGACTCTTATTGGTGTGGATAAATGAAAAACAGATAGCAGGAGATAGCGTCTCTCAAGCGATCATATGTGAAAAGGCTAGGAAGTTGCATGACGATTTAATTAAAAAAATGCCTGCAACTAGTGATGATGTGAGTGAATTTAAGGCCAGCAAAGGTTGGTTTGAGAGATTTAAGAAGCGTAGTGGCATCCATAGTGTGATAAGGCATGGTGAGGCTGCCAGTTCGGACCACAAAGCGGCTGAAAAATATGTGCAGGAATTCAAGGAGTACATAGAAACTGAAGGACTGAAACCTGAACAAGTGTTTAATTGTGATGAAACAGGCCTGTTCTGGAAGAAAATGCCAAGCAGGACCTACATTACTCAGGAGGAAAAGGCACTCCCAGGACATAAGCCTATGAAAGACAGGCTTACTTTGTTGATGTGTGCCAATGCTACTGGTGATTGCAAAGTGAAGCCTTTATTAGTGTATCACTCTGAAACTCCCAGAGCGTTCAGGCAAAAGAATGTCCTCAAGGATAATTTGTGTGTGCTGTGGAGGGCAAACAGTAAGGCATGGGTCACTAGGGAATTTTTCTATAACTGGTTACACCATGCATTTGCCCCCAATGTGAAAAATTACCTAACTGAAAAGAAATTAGAACTTAAGTGCCTCCTGGTGTTAGACAATGCCCCTGGTCATCCTACAGACGTGGCAGAGCGACTTTATGGGGACATGAGCTTCATTAAGGTGAAGTTTTTGCCTCCTAATACCACTCCTCTCCTGCAGCCCATGGACCAGCAGGTTATTTCCAACTTCAAGAAACTGTACACAAAAGCTCTGTTTGAAAGGTGCTTTGTAATGACCTCAGAAACTCAACTGACTCTAAGAGAGTTTTGGAGAGATCACTTTAATATCCTCAATTGTGTAAACCTTATAGGTAAGGCTTGGGAGGGAGTGACAAAGAGGACCTTGAACTCTGCTTGGAAGAAACTGTGGCCAGAATGTGTAGACAAAAGGGATTTTGAAGGGTTTGAGGCTAACCCTGAGAATCCTGTGCCAGTTGAGGAATCCATTGTGGCATTGGGAAAGTCCTTGGGGTTGGAGGTTAGTGGGGAGGATGTGGAAGAGTTGGTGGAGGAGGACAATGAAGAACTAACCACTGATGAGCTGCTAGATCAACTTCAACAGCAAGAGGCCACACCTGAGGAAATTGCTTCGGAGGAGGGGAGAGAGAAATTGAAGAAGTTGCCTACTTCAAAGATTAAGGAAATCTGTGCAAAGTGGCTTGAAGTGCAAACCTTCATGGATGAAAATCACCCTCACACAGCTATTGCAAGCCGTGCTGGTGATTATTACACTGACAATGTTGTGAAACACTTTAGGCAAGTCATAAAGGAACGAGAGGTACAGGCCACTATGGACAGATATCTTGTGCGAAAGAAGTCCAGTGACTCTGAAGCTGGCCCTAGTGGCATTAAAAGAAGAAGGGAAGTAACCCCAGAAAAGGACTTACTACCTCAAGTCCTAATGGAAGGGGATTCCCCTTCTAAACACTAACACACTCTCTCCCCTCCTCCCATCCCATCAATCATCACCAGATCTTCAATAAAAGTAAGTGTCATTTAATTGTGCATGCCTTTTTCAGTTTGTGTGTATTAAAATTAACATTTCATGTGGTAAAAAAATTTTTTTTTCATACTTTTGGGCGTCTTGCACGGATTAATTTTATTTCCATTATTTCTTATGGGGAAAATTCATTCGCATAACGATTATTTCGCATAACGATGAGCCCTCTTGCACGGATTAACCCTTTGACTGTCGCGGCCGTATATATACGTCTTATGTCCTGGTGTCGCAAAATTTAAAAAAAAAAAAAAAATATTTTTTCTTATGAAATGATAGAGAATCTTTTCCCGATTGTAATGACACCAAAAAAAACGAAATTTGATGGAAAACTGACGGAATTATGCTCTCGCGAAGTTAGCAACCTCGGCGCCATTTACAAATCGGCGATTTCGCCCGCTTTGAGCCCTATTTTTGGCTAATTCCATTGTTCCAGTCGCCCAAACTCATAGCTATTTCTTTAGAACTCTATTTTTTCTATCGATTGAGTACAAGAAACTGCCCATTTACCGATTTCAACTACCTAATAATGTGGTCAGAAATTTGCAATTTGGCCAATTTCACGAAAACTAAAAAATATGACAATTTCAAAATAAGGTCCAGAATGAACAATGCAGACATTCCTGGCTCTAAAATAACATTTTCTTTGCTCATCAGTCGTGTTTCCAGGCCCCTCTGATATTACTCTTGCTTTCTATTTTGAATTTTTATTCAAACAAAAAATTGAAGACTTACTATTATGCAGACTACTGCAATACTGTAATAATTGTATAAATAACATCAACCCATTCATGACTGCATATTAGAATGGCTAGTTGGACATTTACTGGAAAATGGCATCATTTGCTTACTTTTGAACATTGGCAAAAATCAAACATTTCCCCTACTTTGAGCTCCATTTCTAGGTTCTTTTTATAGTAAAATCAATCAAAATCATCTCTATTTCTATAAAATGTCTTCCATTCTATCAAATGAGACCAAGAAATCGAGAATACAACCATAAATACTATACGAAAATAGACCACAAAGTCGGCATTTTAATTAAAAAAAAACGGTCGGAGTTTTTTTTTCTCATTATGCACTGCGTGCTCCAGGATTTTTTTTATATGGTGCACACTGACCACACAGACCCATTCTCTCACATGTAGGCCTACCAGCTTTCTCCTGCTTGATTTGAAGCCGCTAGAATTTACGAGTATATATACGTCAAACACGGTACCTCGTAAGACGTATATATACGGCCGCGACAGTCAAAGGGTTAAAATCGTTAACCGGGGGTCCACTGTATATATTTTATTTATTTATTTATTTATTTACTTATTTATTTATTTAATGAACCTCACTTGAGGTGGAAGTACGTATCCTGAAATTTTGTTCGTAACCAGAAGCAAAAAATCAACCAAACGACGGTTCATATCCTGGTGGGGCGTTCATAAGCCGAGGTTCCACTGTATTAAGTTAGCAATAGACCTAGGTATTAAAAAACGATAAAAATGTAAAATGCACATATAGAACACTCATTACTTAAAATATTTGTAGTCTTAATGTAGGATAAGAGGTGAGTAGTATTTATTTGTAGGAAGTCAGGTATGGGAGGTATGGTAGCCAGCCAGGCCAGGCCACCCCACCCCACTCATAATAAACTACCACAAAGCATCCCAGAGCGATAAAATGCATATACAGTTCACTCATTACTTTCTTTAAAATATTTGTAGTCTTAATGTAGGGTGAGAGGTGAGTAAACTAGATGAAACGAATAAACGAGAGAGAGAATGAGTAAATGAGAGAGGCCAGAGAGGCAGATTATATAAACAGACAAACATGTCTGGTTTTGGTTCATTGTAAGTAAGTTTATCCAGGTATACACAAATACAGTTACACAGATTATTATACATAGCAGCATGTGTGTAGAGAACCCAGGATAACCCAAAAAAGTCAGACACAGTGACTTATTTCTACTGGGGTATAAGTCACTTTGTCTGACCTATTAGATGTAGCTACAGTGAGAGTAAAAGGTACATGGGATACAAGGAAAATAGAAGCAGTAAGTAAGAGAGAGGTGAAGGTTTATAAACTAAATGAGAAGGCAGTTAGGGTAAGATGTAAACACCTATTGGAAAATAGATGGGCTAGTGAGAGTATAGGCAATGGTGGCGAAGATGTATGGGGTACGTTTAAGAATGTAGTGTTAGAGTGTTCAGCAGAAGTTTGTGGTTACAGGAAAATGGGTGCAGGAGAGAAGAAGAGCGACTGGTGTAATGATGATAGAGAGAGAGTAATAAGGAAGAAAAAGTTAGCGTATGAGAGGTTTTTAGAAATTAGAAATGATGCAAGGAGGGAGGAGTATAAGGAGAGAAAACGAGAGGTTAAGATAGTGGTGAAGCAATGTAAAAAGAGAGCAAATGAGTGGGTGAGATGTTATCAACAAATTTAGTTGAAAATAAGAAAAAGTTTTGAAGTGAGATTAAAAAGTTGAGGAAGCCCAGGGAACGAATGGATTTGATAGTTAAAAACAGAAGAGGAGAGTTATTAAATGGAGAGTTAGAGGTATCAGGAAGATGGAGGGAATATTTTGAGGAATTGTTAAATGAAGATAGGGAAGCTGTGATTTTGTGTGTAAGGCAAGGAGGAATAACATCTTGTAGGACTAGGGAAGAGCCAGTTGTGAGTGGGGTAAAGTTCGTAAGGCAGTGAGTAGAATGAAAGGGGGTAAGGCAGCTGGGATAGATAGAAATATTAAAAGCAGGTGGGGATATAGTTTTGGAATGATTGGTGCTTTTATTTAATAAATGTATGGAAGAGGGTAAGGTACCTAGGGATTGGCAGAGAGCATGCATAATTCCCCTGTATAAAGGCAAAGGGGACAAAAGAGAGTGCAAAAATTATAGGGAATAAGTCTGTTGAGTACACCTGGTAAAGTGTATGGTAAAGTTATTATTGAAAGAATTAAGAGTAAGACACAGACTAGGATAACAGATGAACAAGTAGGCTTTAGGAAAGGTAGGGGGTTTGTAGTCCAAGTGTTAACAGTGAAACATATAGGTGAACAGTATTTAGATAAAGGCAAAGAAGTTTTTGTGGCATTTATATACACTACCATCCGACTTACGACCGAGCTTGGTTCTGACCAACCGGTCGTAAGTCAAAATGGACGTAAGTCGAACTTTACTACTGAATATCAACATCACATTTTTGAAATGACTATTTTATTGTTTTATTTTGGTATTCCATTTTTTACTTTACTTTTTATGCTGTTACTACTGTATTTTATACTGTAAGGCTTAGGATAAACACCATGTACAACACAAACAGTTGTTTATTTCCCAGAAATTTGGCATAAAAAACACGGTCGATAGTCGAGTGGTCATATGTCGAGCAGGTCGTAAGTTGGATGGTAGGTGTATTTAGAAAAGGCATATGACAGGGTGGACAGGGGGGCAATGTGGCAGATGTTGCAAATGTATGGAATAAGAGGTAGGCTACAGAAAGCAGAGAAGAGTTTTTACAAGGATAGTGAGGCTCTGGTTAGAGTACAGTGGACACCCGGTTAACGAACTTTTTTCATTCCAGTAGTATGTTCAGGTGCCAGTACTGACCAAATTTTTTCCCATAAGGAATATTGTGAAGTAGATTAGTCCATTTCAGACCCCCAAACATACACGTACAAACGCACTTACATAAATACACTTACATAATTGGTCGCATTTGGAGGTGATCGTTATGCGGGGGTCCACTGTATGTAGGAGAGAGGGACATTAGTTCCCAGTAAAAGTAGGCCTTAGACAAGGATGTGTGATGTCAACATGGTTGTTCAATAATTTATAGATGGGGTTATAAGAAATGTAAATGCTCAAGTGTTGGCAAGAGGTGTGGGGTTAAAAGATAAAGAATCTAACAAAGTGGGAGTTGTCACAGTTACTCTTTGCTGATGACACTGTGCTCCTGGGAGAGTCTGAAGAGAAGTTGCAGAGATTGGTGGATGAATTTGGTAGAGTATGTAAAAGAAAATTAAAAGTGAATATAGGAAAGAGTAAGGTGATGAGGATAACAAAGAAAATTAGGTTACGAAAGATTGGATATCAGACTGGAGGGAAAGAGTATGGAGGGGGTGAACGTATCCAAATATTTAGGAGTGGACGTGTCAGCAGATGGGTCTATGAAAGATGAGGTGAATCATAGAATTGATGAAGGAGAAAAAGGTGAGTGGTGCACTTAGAAGACTGTGGAGACAAAGAACTTTGTTCATGGAAACAAAAAGGGGAATGTATGAGAGTATAGTTATAACAACATTCTTATATGGGTGTGAAACATGGGTGGTGAATGTTGCAACAAGGAGAAGGCTGGAGGCAGTGAAGATGTCATGTCTGAGGGCAATGTGTGGTGTGAATATAATGTACAGAATTTGTAGTTCAGAAATTAGGAGGAGGTGTGGGATTACCTCTGGATAATTATCCAGAGGGCTGAGGAGGGGTTGTTGAGGTGGTTCAGACATGTAGAGAGGCTGGAAGGAAATAGAATGACTTCAAGTATATAAAGCTGTAGTGGAAGGAAGGCTGGGTAGGGGTCAACCCAGGAAAGGCTGGAGGGAGGGGGTAAAGGAGATTGTGTGTGTGAGTGGTTTTTACTTCCAGCAACCATACGTGAGCATGTTAGGTAAGAGTGAATGGAGACAAAAGGTTTTTAGGACTTAACGTGCTGTTTTAGTGTGAGCAGGGTAACATTTATGAAGGGAATCAAGGAAACCGGAAGGCTGGACTTGAGGCCTGGAGATGGGAAGTACAGTGTCTGCACTCTGAAGGAGGGGGTGTTAATGTTGCAGTTTTATAACTGTAGTGTAAGCATGCCTCTGGCAAGATAGTGATGGAGCGAAAGATGGTGAAAGTTTTTCTTTTTCGGGCCACCCTACCTTGGTGGGAAATGGCCGATGTGTTAATAAAATTAATAATATAATACCTGAATTGCTCTGTATAACCAGGGGTTTTCTATACAGTATGTCACTGATGTCAATCAACTAAGTCTGTGAAAGTTGTATCTGGTACATACAATGGAACCTCAGTACTTGAACTTAATTATATAAAAATATAAAAAGAAAAATATAAAAATATAAAAAAAACATCAAAAATTGCGAAGAAACACGAAATAGTTCACAGCGAAGTTCTGGCAGGTTGTGTTTGTTTGGTTGAGTGCCGTGCAAACGGTCGACTACCTAGCAATTTTTTTTACTGAACAAAGTATTCGAATACTGAATTGTTCGAGTACTGAGGTTCCACTGTACTTGTAGAAATAATTGTTGTTGTTGCTGTTGTTGTTGTTGTTGTTGTTATTATTATTATTATTATTATTATTAATCATACAACAAAAGGCAGTCATCAGAGTTACAATAAGTGTTTGGGGCCCAAGACCGCTCAACAACCTCCCACCAGGCATAAGGGGAATTACCAACAGACCCCTGGCTGTCTTCAAGAGGGAGCTGGACAGATACTTAAAGTCAGTGCCCGATCAGCCTGGGTGTGGTTCATAAGTTAAACTATGTGCAGCCAGCAGTAACAGCCTAGCTCATCAGGCACTGATCCACCAGGAGGCCTGTTCAGGGACTGGACCTCGGGCGCTGACCCCCATAACACCCTCCAGGTAGACATTAAATACACACAATTATTTAAAACCTTAAAATTTCTAAACATACAAGCTATTCATACAATCCACAGTTCACTTCATGTAAAGAAATATCATAAACAACCACTTGGTAGATCTGTTTGTGACTTGATAAAAGTCCACTGTGTGGTAGAAAAATTGTTAATTGTTAATAAAGGATCATTTATACTGACTTTGTATATTTGTTCACTTTACATCTTCAGAGCAATAAACTATAATAACAAATCAGAATTAAGACTTCCTAGACAGCTACAACAGAACCCATGTACAGTGCATCGGATAAGAAATAAATTTCTATTTGATATTCCATGTGTAAGTCTGAATGTATGCAAGAAAAAATTCTATGCAAATAAAAAGGCCTAAACTCTGGAATGGTCTACCTGAAATAATTCAAATGTACAGTGGAACCTCAAAAATCGAACGTATCACATATCGAACATTTCGAAAATAGGACCATTTTTTCGGACAAACTGTGTCCCTATTATCGAACACCCCCCTATTTTCGGACCGCCGGGTACGGGACCTGTCTGCTGGCCGCTCTGTCCGCGTCCCCGCGCAGGCGCCATGAGCAGTCTAGCTTTGTTTATGCTTGAGTGAACATTAACCTGCGCTCTCATTCACGCATTTTACAATTATTTCATTGTGTTTAGTGCTTGTGGGACTGAAATAAGCTGCCATGGGCCCAAAGAAACTTGCTAGTGGTACCCCTGTGGTAAAGAAAGTGAGAAACACCATAGATGTGAAGAAGGAAATAATACAGAAGTATGAGAGTGGTGTGAGACTTGTTGAGCTTGCCAGGATGTATGGGAAAAACAAGTCGACCATCGGTTCTATCCTGTCAAAGAAAGAACAAATCAAGGAAGCTGATGTTGCGAAGGGTGTTAATATAGGGAGTGGATGAGGTGCCTTCTTCAAAGATTAAGGAGATTTGTGCCAAGTGGAATGATGTCCAAATGTTTGTGCAGAAATACCACCCTGAGCAAGCTGAAACAAGCCATCTTTGCAACAAGTTCAGTGACAGAACCATGTCCCATTTTAGGGAAATGTTAAAGAGGCGCCAGAAACAGAGGACTGTGGACAGTTATTTTGTGAGACAGGGGTCCAGTAACTCTCAAGCTGGTCCTAGTGGCATTAAAAGACAGAGAAGGGAAGTAACCCCAGAGAGGGCTTTACCTGAAGTCCTCATGGAGGGGGATTCTCCTTCCAAACACTAACCCCAACTCCCTCTCTCCTTCTCCCTATCTTCCAGATGCCATCACCAATCTTCAATAAAGGTAAGTAAAAATGTTATTTTATATGTATTACTATACATAATTAAAAACTATAGTATTTGTTGTATGTAAAACTGTAATTAATCTCTATAAAATGTATTTTTTGTGTGAATATTTTTGGGTTTCTGGAATGGATTAATTGTATTTCCATTATTTCTTATGGGAAATATTGCTTTGAATTTCAGACTTTTCGAATTTAGAACTAGCTCCTGGAACGGATTAAGTTCGATTTTTGAGGTTCCACTGTAACTCAGAAAACATTATCTAAACCTTGGCCTAACAGACAACCAACATGTAACCGACTTCATTAACAATATGAACAATACACTACTCACACCAGCAATTAGCAATTACAAAACCAACAAGATTAACTGAGATGAGTGTGACCATAATTGACCATATATGGCCAAACATATGTACTTGCTCCCCTTAAAGTGGGAATAATCACAAACAACACTACTGACCACTACCCAACTTTCCTCCTAACAAACATTTGTAAGCAATCAATGGAATATAATAAGTTCTCTTTTCGACCCCATGATGCGACATCAATAAGCAACTTCACTGCAGAGCTAAGCTCAAATGACTGGCCTACAGAATTCTCCAATGCTGTTGGTATCAATGAATGGGTAAACATATTTCTAAACAAAATACATAGACTATATAACAAACTATTTTCCCATAAAAACTAAACAAATCACTAATAAAAGACTAAGTTGCCCATGGCTTACTAACAGCATCCTAAGATCCATCAATATGAAACATCAATATGAAAAACAATATAGAAGGAGCTTAATAGCTAAAGAAACCATCAAACACTATATGTCAGTCCTCACCAAATTAATCAGAAAGTCCAAAGGATCATACTCAAAAATCATCTCATCTCTTTATAACAAACCTACACACACCATGCTAAAACCCCAACTAAATTCAAAGCAACTCCCCCAAATACTTTATTATCCCTTAACTATTAAGCCATTTTTACAAACTTATAAATGTATGACTGATTATATCATAAATTGATTGTATCGTAAATTGTACTACCTCATATTAACAATAGAGTGAATATTGACTGTTTGTATTCTACTAGTCTTCACCTGTCTAGACTTAAGTAGTCTATGTAGTACATATATTTGTATTAGGTTAAGTCTGCCCGAAATGCCTCAGCATGATAGTGGCTTTCTTTGCTCCAATCATACTATGATCTGTAAACACACATTGTAACCTTAGCAAAAAAAAAATATTTTATTTTATTTATTTTATACTATTCTAACAGATTCATTGAAATGAGAAGAGATATTAAAAAGACCTGGAAGACTCTCAGATCCTGGGCACCCAGAAACAGAACAGAAATAGTAATATTGTACTAACTAAACCAAATGAACCATATCTCCAGCCTACTGATACAGCTAACAAGATAAATGACTTCTCAAACATAGGATAAAATCTCGCCAGTAAAATTCCAATTACCAATGCCCAAACTAATGATCATCTAAGTGGAAACTTTCCAACATCTCTCTATCTTGCACCAAGAGAGCCCACTGAGTTTACCATGATTATTAGCTCTCTAAAAAACAAATCAGGAAATGTAACCCAGGTACCATCACTACTGTACAAACAAGCAGCTCAAATCCTTTCACACACCACTGCATTAAAGGGGCAAAACACTAGAAACCGACACTTTTCTGGCATCACTCAAAATAGCAAGGATAACACCAATACACAAAAGTGGTGACCCAACAGATGTAAACAATTATAGGCAAATATCAAACTTGCGCGTGGAATTTTTTTACATAATTTCCTAAATGAATAATATAATATTTGCGTATTAAAAGTTGATGTTATTTGGACACTTCGAGAAATTTTAAGTGAAAGGGGGTGTGGAACAGACAGTAGGGACGCTGGGGGAGACGCCATTTTGAATGTGTGAACACTGGTTGTCGTAGGAACTTCTGCTAATAGTTCAACACTTCTGCCAGTTTTGGAGGCAAGGTTTTTGTTGCCAATGCATGCCTGTGCAGAACACAGTGTGTAACAATGATGTGCGGGGCATGAGCTTGTACCAGCGCTCCAAAGCCAGAGTTTCATCCCAGCATGACGGAGCTCTGTCCAAACAAACTGCAGAAATCATATTCCATGAAAGATCATTGTGTCTGAAGAAGTCATCCACAAGTTTCTTCATGTCAGCTGCCTCAGTTATTGTTGTGAGAGGGTTACAGAATAAAAAAAAAAATTCCTTCATCACGTCGTCTTTCACAGCGCACAAATACAACAAGCTTGCTTAGACTGGAAACGTTGGTGGTCTCATCGAGTTGGAGGCTGAATTTCGCTGGGCTTGAAATCAGATCTGCAACTACCTAAGCCAAGATGTCACTGCTCATGTCGTCTATTTTGCTGCTGATGGTGTCATGTGTGTGTGACCTCTGCTGAACCCCTGAGACTCACTCACCGAACCCCTGGGGTTCGATCGAACCCAGGTTAAGAACCACTGGTCTACACCTTGACAGCAACCTGCAATTCAATACCCATAACCAACACATAACAAAAAAAAGTATCTAAAACAGTTGGCATCCTTTCAAAGATACATTACTATGTACCACAAACATTAATACTTACACTATACTATTCACTGATCTACCCCTACCTCACCTATGCAATTTGCACCTGGGGCTCCACAATGACAAATCACCTAAAGTTAATAATAACCCAACTAAAAGCTGCATTGCGAATGATCACGCATTCCACAGCTAGAGAACACCCCCCCCCCCACCACCACCACCACTTTTCAGAGACATAAACCTATTCACCATATAAAACATCCACTCATACTACTGTGCAAATTACATTTACAAAACAATCAATTCTAATATAAATCCTGACCTGAAGTGCTTTCTTGACAGTTGCAATAGGACCCATGGACACAATTCCAGACACAAAAATCTCTATGACATTCCCAGTGTCCAGCTAAATCTTTTCAAAAACTCAATGTACATAAAAGGACCCTTTAAAATCTGGAACTCTCTGCCCCAAATCTCCAGAACCACTGGCTCGGCTAGCATTTTTAAAACTAGTTAGAAAACACCTTAGCTCCTTAATCTATCCTAGCCCATCATAAATAAATATGTAAAAACCATATGTGCATTTGCTCAATATCGTGAACCTAGGTAAAACAATACGTATTTGTAATCTTCTCAAATGTAATGTTAATCATTCCATTGTGTCCACCTTAGGTTAATAATCAAAATTATAATTCTTTTCTACCACACTTACTAAAGCCAAACAGCATGAATTAATAGAATAGTATTTAATTTTCTTGTAATTACTGTAACTCACCCAATGACCACATGTACAGTTATTACACTGATATTGCCTTACTAATCTTAAGTTAGTCTTAAGTTTGCCCGAAATGCTCTGCATATAAAGGGTTTTTTGGCATGTACACCGAACTGTTCTTATATACTGGTTCTCGAACAGAGTGGTGGATGCGTGGAATGGTCTTCCAAGTAGGGTGATTGAGGCTAGGACCTTGGGTAGCTTTAAAAGGAGATTGGACAAATATAGGAGTGGGAGGGACTGGGTCTGATTGGTGTCATGGGTATGGGAGTTAATTCTTGAGTAGTTTTGAGAAGGGGTGGTTTTGATAAGGACCTGCCTTGTATGGGCCAGTAGGCCTTCTGCAGTTCCTCTATTCTTATGTTCTTACTCCTTTGTACAAACATGTATCATGCTAAAATAAAAATTATTATTATTATTATTATTATTATTATTATGTGCAATAAAATGGGTACCTAGGAGTTAGTCGACTGGTGTGGGTCACATCCTAGGACAAAACTGACAATCTGCCCGAAATGCTCTGCATAACAAGGGGCTTTCTACATAGTAGTATGTTACTGATGTCAGCTAGGCCTGTATACTTTGTACTTGTAGTAAATAAAGATATTATTATTGTTATAAGGACCCAATGGAAATATGTCACTGACTTTTTTGGGGTTATCCTAGATAATCTACACATATGCTACTATGTATGATAATTTATGTAATTGTAATTGTGTGTACCTGTATCTGAATAAACTTACAGTACTTACTTCACTACTAAAATTTCTCCCCATTGAGACTGTTTAACCCTTTCAGGGTCCAAGGCCAAAATCTGAAGTCACGCACCAGTGTCCAAGAATTTTCCAAAAAAAATTTGTTATTTTTTCTTATGAAATGGTAGAGAATCTTTTTGTGAAGGTAATAAAACAAAAAGTACGAAATTTGATGGAAAATTGACGAAATTATGCTCTCGCGAATTTTGATGTGTCAGCGATATTTACGAATCGGCGATTTTGCCGACTTTGACTTCCATTTTAGGCCAATTACATCATTCCAGTCGACCAAATTCTTGGCTATTTTACTAGTATTACTTCTATTCTATCGATTGAGCACAAGAAATCGCCAAGTCAACTGTTTCAACTACAAAATAAAGTGATCGGAAATTGGTAATTTGGCCAATTTAACACAAAGTTCAAAATATTCCAATTTCAAAATAGCATCCAGAATAAACAATGTAGGCATTCCTGGCACTAAACTAACATTTCCTCGGTTCATTAGTTACGTTTTGAGGCTTTACAAATAAATCCCATTTTTATTTATTTACATAATGAATTTTTATTCACACCAAAAAATAGAAGATTTACTGTTATGCAATATTGTAATAATTGTATAAATATCATCACCACATTTGTGAATGTGTATTAGATCCACCAGCTGGCATGTATTAGACGTGTGAGGTCGTTTGTTTACTCTTGAACATCGACAAAAATTTAACATTTCCGCTACTTTGAGCTCAGTTTCAAGCCATTTCCGGTGCTAAAACCAATCAAAATCATCTCTATTTCTGTAATATGTCTTCCATTCTATCAAATGAGACCAAGAAATTGCAAATACAACTATAAAAAACATACGAAAAAACACTGCAAAGTTGCTGTTTTAATCGAAAATCTTGGTTTCAGTTTTTTTCTCTCATTATAGTGTGCTGCAGGATTTGTTTTATGTGGTGCACACATACCACATAGATGTATTCTCTCATATCTAGGCCCAAGTGTACCACTCACAGTTTATCAGAGTGAGCTGAGCTCATGACGTAGAAATACGGTTTGGACACTGAACGCAAAGCCGTAGATCTACGGGACGGACCCTGAAAGGGTTAAACAGTCTCATTGTATCTGTTTTCGTGCACCTGGTCTGATATTCTGTACTGGAATACTTTTTTCATTAATGTTATGTTAGTTTACCACGTACAGCATGCATTTTTCATATTTGCTCTTCTCATTCTTCAATACTGTATGTCCACTAGATTTCAAAGTATAATGCCAAGTATTCTTTATGAATGTACATACAGTGTGTGTGAGAGAAAAATGTGTGTGCATGCATTTTTTTATTTTAGCACCAGCTGTCTCCCAACAAAAAGCCGCAGTAAGAATTATCACTCAATCCAATGCAAGACAACCACCCCCCCACTCTTCAAAGACCTAAACCTACTCACCGTACAGAACATTCACACCTACTACTGTGCAACCTACATTTACAGAACCATAAATTCTAATATTTACCCTGAACTAAATCACTTTCTTGAAAGTTACAACAGAACACAGACACAATACCAGACACAAAAATCTCTGACATTGCCAGTGTCCAGCTAAACCTCTACAAAAATTTGATGTGCATAAAAGGGCCTAAAATCTGGAACTCCCTGCCTGAAAACTCAAGAACTGCAGACTCGACCACCATTTTCAAAATTACCATTAAAAAACATATCTCTCTAACACACCCCATCATCAGCTAACCAAATGAAAACCACCTAATTCTCTTTTTGTATCATGAACACAACCAAAACAATATAGCCTTACTCTCATTATCTGTAATTCCCCCCCTAATTTACACTTCACCCACCCAAATGACTGTAAACATTAAATTCCTAATATAGCTATTGCCTATTAAATCTTAAGTTAGTCCTAAGTTTGCCCAAGATAATTAGGTATCTAATTATGTATGTATCTAATAATGTATGTTCAAACATACTGCTCCATAACCTACAGTACATCAATATAGAGTAAGAATTAGTATTAGTCTGCCTGAAATGCCTAGGCATGCAAGTGGCCTTCTTTGTAATTAATATTTTAAAACAAACAACACATTGTAAGCTTTAAAAGTAAATAAAGATTTTTATTTTTATTTTGATCACTGTCTTGCCAAAGAATGCTTGCATCACAGTTCAGATGACCATCCAAACTCTAGGATCCCCATACTTCCCCTTCAGAGTGAAGACACTGTAGTACTTCCCAGTAACATCACATGGCCTTAAACTTTGGGTCATAAACAGGCTCACATTTCAGCTAGGCAACTGGAGCACGTGTATCTATAATGCTAATCCCCGAGTAAAATGTCTTGTTGGTGTTAATGTAATATGGTGCCATCCTTTGCTTGCTTATCTGTGTTTGCTCAGCTGAAGGAGTCGATATTATACAACTGAAATCGATATGATTTTGGTCACTTTGAAGTAGTTTGAAATAGGATTCACAGCAGAATATTCTGTTTTTTATTTGATTGTGTTATTCCAGGTTAAATTCTGCATAATTGTAGAACTTTCTAATAATTTGAGACCTAAATAAAGAAAATTAACTAAGAATCAAAACTAAAATAAACCACACTACTCAGCTTTCTTGAAGTATAGTCATAATAAACCTAAGGTCAGGTACAATCTATTACTAGCACTGTACTGTTGTACTGTATTAAGGGAAAATCGCTTGAGCTCACACAGAACCTGGGATACACTAAGGTTTGATCCAAGGAAGGGGAGAACAGATACCTTTCCCTGGGTAAGCAGCACTTAATATTAAGAAACCTCCTAGGGTGGAAGGTACAATCTGAGAAATCTCAGCCCAGGTTTAATCTAAAAATTAGGAAAAAAACAATCACATACACACAAACTCTCGACTAACAAATCTCAGACCAGAAGCAATCTGACTAACAGAGTATTGTATAGCACAACAAACTACATGTCCAATGGCTATTTACTACAAAAATAACTAAACAAGAAAATAACTACTTAACCTAACAATACCTAAACTAACGTCATAAATGTTAAGTTTTTACATTCTCTACAGTGACAGTATTTACGATGGTGTTAATGTTTACTGGATTGTTTGGTAAATGTTCACTAGGTTTTGCGGTAAATATCATGACAAAACCAGTGCCACAATTACAAAATTGCAAACCCTAAGATCTACTCTCTTATGAAATGACCTCCATTTACTCTTTTGAACTACCACCAATTCTCACTGTTCATCAGGTGTCAACTCGATAATCAAAATTCCTCAGTTTAGTAAAAAAAAAAATTATTTTTATTTTTTATTTTTAACTTTTAAATTGTTTTGTAGTCAATATTAATTTACATAAGTAGGTGACTGTGGTTAGGATATGACAAGGTTTTTAAGGGGATTGAATATTCTGACTGGAACTGTTAATTCAATGAAATATTCCAGATAAAAGAAAATACATGATTTCTTGGAAAGTTCCACCAGATATTAATCAAGCGACGGGATTCTCTAAATCCCTGAAAATACACTTTCTCCCATCCTAAATATCAAGTATTAAAAGGTGAATGTAGAGTAGGTATGATGAACATTGTGGTAGACAACAGTGGCCAGCATCACCTACGTAGTGTGAGCGGCCGCCATGGACGCTACCAGTGCCACACTAACACATCTTCCCGCCCACTCATTTAAATCCAAATTTCTCCCGCCTCACGTCATAACCCCGTGTGACAACGACCTCAGACGCAAGACGGATACACCCCACACCTTACACGTGTACAAGAATGCAGGAATGCCTGCCATGTGCGTTCCAGAGCAGGAAATAAAGCGGTACTCACCCCAAATTTGAATGTGGTGCGTCTCCATGGATGGTAGTGGGCGCAGGTGAGCCCCACACTCACCACACACCACCATAACTCACTTAATATACATACACCTACCTACATCCACCGCCGGTTAAATCACATACACCCACTAATTCCAAACTTGACACCTGATAGCCTTATAATGTATTTCGAGGCGATAAATAGAGTAAAAGTGGAGTTACTAGACTCCAAGACGAACATAAACAAACCCAGCACTGGCGTCTGCTGCCCATCAACATTTTCTTTCCATATATAACATCTAATATATTATACTTTCACATTATACTTTAACCCAGCCCAACCCTATTATACCTATTATGTCCAGGCATCTTATGTAAGCACGGGGATCCCTATCATGACACACACTGTAGAAAAAATCAATACAAAAGGTAGTAACAGTTTTTAACTATTTAAGTAAAGTGAACGAAGATTTATGGGAAGGTGATAGGAACAACACGTGAGCTAAAAGATGAGGCACACAGACTTGCGCAAGTGATGGTGCCCACATTTTGCTGTGTGGGAGCACTCATGGCTGCTCCTGTGTCTCCCACATTTTGCTGTGTGGGAACTCACGGTTGCTCTTGTGTCCCCCACATTTTACTGTGGGAGCACTCACGGCTGCTCTTGTGTCTCCCACATTTTGCTGTGTGGGAACTCACGGCTGCTCTTGTGTCCCCCACATTTTGCTGTGTGGGATTATTATTATAATCATGGGGAGCGCTAAACCCATAGGGATTATACAGCTCCTGTGCGGGGAGGGGGGGATGGAAGGTATTCAGACTCAATTCAGGGAACTGGCGCACAGATCCAATTCCCTATATCAAGAGCCCCTCACCAGCGTCAAGGAACCTCCCTTGAAGAGTTGGTGTGGGAGCACTCATGGCTTTTCGTGTGTCCCCCACATTTTGCTGTGACAGCACTCACGGCTGCTCTTGTGCCATCCACTTTTTGATGTGTGGGAGCATTCGTGGCTGTTCTTGTGTTTCCCCACATTTTGCTGTGGGAGCACTCATGGCTGTTCTTATGTTCCCTCACATCTTGCTGTGGGAGCACTTATGGCTTTTCGTGTCCCCCACATTTTGCTGTGTGGGAGCACTCACGGCTGCTCGTGTGCCCCCAACATTTTGATGTGTGGGAGCACTCGTGGCTGTTCTTGTGTTTCCCTCACATTTTGCTATGAGAGCACTCATGGCTGTTCTTATGTTCCATCATCTTGCTGTTTTGGAGCACTCGTGGCTGTTATGTTCCTTCACATCTTGCTGTGTGGGAACACTCATGGCTGTTCTTATGTTCCCTCACATCTTGATGTGGGAGCACTCGTGGCTGTCATGTTCCCTCACATTTTGCTGTGTGGGAGCACTCATGGTTGTTATGTTCCCTCACATCTTGCTGTGTGGGGGGCACTCATGGCTGCTTTTGTGTCCCCCATAACTTGCTGTGTGGGAGCACTCATGGGTACTCTTGTGCCCCCACATCTACTTGTGCGGGAGCACTCATGGCTGTTCTTATGTTCCCCCACAATTTGCTGTGTGAGACTACTCATGACTGCTCGTGTTCCCCACATCTTGCTGTGTCGAAGCACTCATGGCTGCTCGTGTTCCCCCTTCCCTCATCTTGCTAGGGTAAGGGCCTCGTGTCTGCCCTTGTGGAAGGTGTTATGAACCACTTCATCACGCCAAAATGCTCCTCCCGTCTCCTACAGTCTGGAATGTAGAGTTTTCATTTAGGTTCCCGCAATTCTAATAATTTTTCCTCGCTATGGTTTTTTGGCTATCAGTCTAATTGTACCAATTGTAGTATATAATTATATAAATAAAATCAGACAACCAATAAATCGTCAAATACATAATTCAATAACTTCTTGAGAACTTCCGTTAGATTATCTGTCTCAGTGCTGGAGGCAACGATGTTGGCAGACGTAGGAGTGAAGACCTGATTAGCAGGTATAGGTCAGCAATAGAAATAATTAGGAGTAAGGGTGGGAACCCTGTCATATGTGGTATTTTGCCAAGGAGAGGAGTTGGAAATGAATGGTTGTCCAGGGCAATTGGTGTCAATTGCTGGCTGGACAAATACTGTAAGGAAAATGCGGTAACATTCATTGACAACTGGGACCTCTTCTATGGCAGAAATGACATGTATGCCAGGGATGGGGTTCACTTATCTAGGTCTGGGGTGGTAGCACTGGCAACTGCAGTGGAGGGAGCAGTTAGGACTTTAAACTAGGAGTAGTTAGTGGTATGGGTTTTGGCAGGAAAACAGTGAAGTCCCAGTGTAGTAATATTACGAGTTCTAGGGGAACTAGTAATAAGCAGAACGAGGTAGATATTGAAAAGCCAGGGACTTTGGGTGATAAGGACAGTAATAGGTTTAGTAGAAAAACAGAAATGAGCAGGAAGGGTAAAGAGAAAGGAGAGTCTTTCAATGTTTATTATGCTAATTGCCGTAGTGCTAGGAATAAGATGGACGAGTTGAGATTAGTTGCTAGTGCAGGTAACATTGATGTATTTGCCTTAACTGAGACGTGGTTTAATTCAAAAAGTCGGGACATGCCTGCGGAATGTCATATTCAGGGTTTTAAATTGTTCCAAGTAGATAGAAGTATCGGGAAGGGGGGTGGGGTGGCATTGTATGTCCGAGATCGCTTGAACTGTTGCATAAAAACGGGTATTAAGTCTGAAGTAACACATACAGAGTCTGTTTGGATAGAATTTTCAGAGGGGCATGAAAAACTGATTTTAGGAGTGATATACCGTCCCCCAAACTTAGATAGGGACCAAGGGAGACTACTATGGGAGGAAATTGTTAAGGCCACAAGGCACGATAATGTAGTAATTCTAGGAGACTTTAACTTTAGTCATATTGATTGGAATTTCTTGACTGGGAATTTAGAATCATACGACTTCTTAGAAGTAGTTCAGGATTGTTTTTTGAAGCAGTTTGTGACAGAACCTATAAGGGGAAATAACCTGCTTGACTTAGTTATGGCAAACAATGAATCCCTTGTTAATAATTTAGAAATTTCAGAGGAACTGGGTGCTAGCGACCACAAATCAATTACATTTAGCATTGAATGGAAGTACGATAGTAGCGATAACTCAGTAACAGTCCCAGATTTTCGCTTAACAGATTATGATGGGCTTAGAGAACACTTATCATCTGTTGACTGGGGTAACGAAGTGAGCTATCAATATGACAGTTTTCTGAACACTGTACATGCTGCTCAAAGAACGATTATCCCATATAAAGAAATTAGATCAAATAGAAATTACCCAAAATGGATGAATAATAGGCTCAAATATCTACTAGGGCATAATAAAGGAATTTATAGGCGTATCAAAAGAGATGAGGGTCATCTTATGAATCAGTATATTGACATTAAGAGGGACATTAAAAAGGGGATAAGAAAAGCTAAAAGGGACTATGAAATTAAAGTTGCTAGGGATTCTAAAACTAACCCAAAAAGTTTTTTCCAGGTCTATAGAACAAAAGTTAGAGATAAGATAGGTCCCCTTAAAAATAACTATGGGTACCTTACTGACAAAGAGAATGAAATGTGCTCGATTTTTAATAATTATTTTCTCTCAGTTTTTACACAGGAAGACACTAACAATATTCCAGCAATTAATTTTTATAGTGGGCTAGAAGAAGATAAATTATGTAACATCACAGTCACTAGTGAAATGGTTGTGAAGCAGATAGACAGACTGAAGCAAAATAAGTCGCCGGGTCCTGATGAGGTTTTTTCAAGGGTTCTTAAGGAATGCAAAATGGAACTCTGTGAACCATTAACTAATATTTTTAATTTATCTGTTCAAACAGGTGTAGTGTCTGATATGTGGAAGATGGCTAATGTAATTCCTATTTTTAAAACAGGGGACAAGTCGTTACCGTCAAATTACCGCCCAATAAGCCTGACCTCAATTGTAGGCAAATTACTAGAGTCAATTATAGCTGAGATTATAAGAAGCCATCTCGATAAGCATAGCTTGATTAATGATACTCAGCATGGATTCACAAGAGGCCGGTCTTGTCTAACTAATTTATTAACTTTCTTCAGTAAAGCTTTTGAGGCTGTTGACCACGATAAAGAATTTGATATTATTTACTTAGATTTTAGTAAGGCTTTTGATAGAGTTCCGCACCATAGACTGTTAAAGAAAGTGGCAGCTCATGGCATTGGGGGAAAAGTGCTCTCGTGGATCGAGTCATGGCTCACTGACAGGAAGCAGAGAGTGTCCATAAATGGGGTTAAATCCGAGTGGGGATCAGTAACAAGTGGCGTTCCACAGGGATCAGTCTTGGGCCCGTTGTTGTTTATAATATATATCAATGATCTTGATGAGGGAATTACTAGTGATATGAACAAATTCGCCGATGACACAAAGATAGGTAGGATAATTGATTCAAACGTAGATGTTATGGAACTTCAGGAGGATTTAAACAAACTCTATTCTTGGTCAGAAAAGTGGCAGATGCAGTTCAATGTAGATAAATGCAAGGTTCTGAAGCTTGGGAGTGCCCATAACCCTAGTACTTATAAGTTAAATGATGTAGAACTTAGCCATACAGATTGCGAAAAGGAGTTGGGGGTTATGGTGAGCAGCAACCTTAAACCAAGACAGCAATGCCTAAGCGTACGTAATAAGGCAAATAGATTACTGGGATTTATATCAAGAAGTGTAAGCAACAGAAGTCCAGAGGTCATACTGCAGCTTTATACATCATTAGTAAGGCCCCACCTAGATTATGCAGCTCAGTTCTGGTCTCCATATTACAGAATGGACATAAATTCGTTAGAAAACATTCAGCGTAGGATGACTAAATTAATACATAGCATTAGAAATCTTCCTTATGAAGAAAGATTGAAGACTCTTAAGTTACATTCACCTGTTAGACGAAGAATGAGGGGAGACCTGATCGAAGTGTATAAGTGGAAGATAGGTATTAATAAAGGGGATATTAATAAGGTCTTGAGGATGTCTCTCCAAGAGAGAACCCGCAGCAATGGATTTAAATTAGATAAGTTTAGATTTAGAAAGGACATAGGAAAGTATTGGTTTGGAAATAGGGTAGTTGATGAGTGGAACAGTCTACCTAGTTGGGTTATTGAGGCTGGGACTTTGGGTAGTTTCAAATTTAGGTTGGATAAGTACATGAGTGGGAGGGGTTGGATTTGAGTGGGACTTTCACATCAGAGCTTATTTCTTGGGTGGCATTGAAAATTGGGTTGGGCAAATGTTTTGTTAGTGGGATGAATTGTAAAGGACCTGCCTAGTATGGGCCAACAGGCCTCCTGCAGTGTTCCTCCTTTCTTATGTTCTTAGGTTCTTATTTGGGAGAAACATTTTTGTTTTTTACCCAACACTTCACTACTAGCCGCAGGGCTGCAGTCTCTTTTACATATGAATTATCAGTAACTTGAATGACTACATTACCGGACCACATCACACATTCACCATTTATTTTCATTAATATGATAAAGGACAGTCACATTAGGCTCATCTTGTACCCTATTCTTATAATCTGTTTTAATCCATCACACAGGATGGGTTTCCTGTCATGTTCCACCACACAGGCTGAGTTTCCTGTCATGTTCCACCACACAGGCTGAGTTTCCTGTCATGTTCCACCACACAGGCTGAGTTTCCTGTCATGTTCCACCACACAGGCTGAGTTTCCTGTCATGTTCCACCACACAGGCTGAGTTTCCTGTCATGTTCCACCACACAGGCTGAGTTTCCTGTCATGTTCCACCACACAGGATGAGTTTCCTTTGATGGTCCATCACACAGGATGAGTTTCCTGATAAACTGTATCACACAGCATGTATTTTGCAGGTTACAAGTAAATGGATGTTACTTGTGCCAAGCTCTGCTAGTTTGCAAGTGACTCTTAGATGTTACTAGCGTCCAGCTCTGCTAGAATACAAGAAACTCTGGATGTTACTAGTGCCCAGCTCTGCTAGGTTACAAGTAACTCTGGATGTTACTAGTGTCCAGCTCTGTTAAGATACAAGTGACTCTTGGATGTTATTTACGTCCAGCTCTGCTAGAATACAAGAAACTCTGGATGTTACTAGTGCCCAGCTCTGCTAGGTTACAAGTAACTCTGGATGTTACTAGTGTCCAGCTCTGTTAAGATACAAGTGACTCTTGGATGTTATTTACGTCCAGCTCTGCTAGAATACAAGAAACTCTGAATGTTACTAGTGCCCAGCTCAACTAGGTTACAAGCGACTCGATGTTATTATCGTCCAGCTCTGCTAGGATACAAGTGACTCTGAATGTTGAACATCAAAATGGTATACAATACCGACAGGTTGGTAGGTAAGACACATAGGCAACTTTATTCCGAAACGTTTCGCCTACACAGTAGGCTTCTTCAGTCGAATACAGAAAGTAGGCAGGAACAGTAGAGATGTGAAGACGATGTAATCAGTCCATCACCCTTGAAGTCGTAGAATTTGAGGTTGTCAGTCCCTCGGCCTGGAGAAGTTCAGTTCCATAGTCAGGAACTATCTGAAGATCAAGCGACAGTGCGGAGACTTAAATACTGTCGGAAGGAGAGGTGCAGAGTAGTAGTAGTATTAGTGAGAGTGTAGCCACTGAGAGGTCAGGTCCCTCTCAGATCCAACAGTTCTCACTTGAAAGGGTTGTCTAAGGCGTTTTCTGTACTAAGAGGCCATGTGTTGCAGTGTCTGACAAGATGAACATCAAAATGCTATACAATACCGACAGGTTGGTAGGTAAGACACATAGGCAACAGTTAGGCAACTTTATTCCGAAACGTTTCGCCTACACAGTAGGCTTCTTCAGTCGAATACAGAAAGTAGGCAGGAACAGTAGAGATGTGAAGACGATGTAATCAGTCCATCACCCTTGAAGTCATAGAATTTGAGGTTGTCAGTCCCTCGGCCTGGAGAAGTTTATTCAATTCAAATTCAAAGTTTATTCTCTATAAGGATTACAATGCTGAGTTTACAAAAATTTGGTTATTGTTTGGTTTACATGTAGTAAAATTGAGATTACAGAGTGTACCACTAGAACGCTTAGCATGGCTAGGCATTTCGGGCATACTTAGTTTTATTCTTAAATGTAAAATATTACAAATTATGAGGTAAGTTGGTATTATGGCTAAGTGACTAAATACTATTTTGTGAGTTTAGCAATGTGAATGCTTTTGTTTTGGCACAGTATATAGTTTAGTTCCATAGTCAGGAACTATCTGAAGATCAAGCAACAGTGCGGAGACTTAAATACTCCGCACTGTCGCTTGATCTTCAGATAGTTCCTGACTATGGAACTGAACTTCTCCAGGCCGAGGGACTGACAACCTCAAATTCTACGACTTCAAGGATGATGGACTGATTACATCGTCTTCACATCTCTACTGTTCCTGCCTACTTTCTGTATTCGACTGAAGAAGCCTACTGTGTAGGCGAAACGTTTCGGAATAAAGTTGCCTAACTGTTGCCTATGTGTCTTACCTACCACTCTGAATGTTGCAAGTGCCCAGCTCTGCTAGGCTGCAAGTGACTCTGGATGTTACTAGCGTCCAACTCTGCTAGGTTACAAGTAACTCTGGATGTTACTAGTGCCCAGCTCTGCTAGGATACAAGTAACTTTGGATGTTACTAGCTTCCAGCTCTGCTAGCTTACAAGTAACTCTGGATGTTACTAGCGTCCAGCTCTTCTAGGTTACAGGTAACTCTGCATGTTGCTAGCGTCCAGCTCTTCTAGGTTACAGGTAACTCTTCATGTTACTAGCGTCCAGCTCTGCTAGATTACAAGTAACTCTGAATGTACCTCCTGAGAGTATTGATATACCGCTACAAATTCCTCACTTGAATCTTGCATCTCGTACAAGGACAGAAGTCAGTAGACAGCAACACACAGCGGGTGTTAAGACAGCAACATACAGCGGGTGTTAAGACAGCAACATACAGCGGGTTAAGACAGCAACACAGCGGGTGTTAACACAGCAACATACAGCGGGTGTCAAGACAGCAACACAGCGAGTGTTAAGACAGCAACATACAGCGGGTGTCAAGACAGCAACATACAGCAGGTGTCAAGACAGCAACACAGCGAGTGTTAAGACAGCAACATACAGCGGGTGTCAAGACAGCAACACAGCGGGTGTCAAGACAGCAACACAGCGAGTGTTAAGACAGCAACATACAGCGGGTGTTAAGACAGCAACACAGTGGGTGTCAAGACAGCGACACAGCGGGTGTTAAGACAGCAACACACAGCGGGTGTTATGACAACACACAGCGGGTGTCAAGACAGCAATACACAGCGCGTGTTAAGACAGCAACATACAATGGGTGTTAAGACAGCAACACAGTGGGTGTCAAGACAGCAACACACAGCGGGTGTTAAGACAACAACACACAACGGATGTCAAGACAGCAATACACAGCGGGTGTTGTTACATTAGCATGTCCATATGCGGTTTCTCGAAAATATCGTTTTCTGTTTTTGTGAGAAAAACACTAATGATGGAAGGTTTCGCCCAGGGTGAGTCAACTTACTATATAACACATTACTGACTCATGATATATTAAACACCTTAAACTTCACACTCATGTCACCTACAAAAAAAAAATCAATATTCCGATTTTTCGCATTCCCAAATTTACCTGCTTTGTGGGATCAGTACACTGACTTTTCTATCAGAAAAAGATTCGTCTGTAAAAACTTGTATTTGTGGTCACAGTGGTGCCTATGCTAACCTTCCTATGATGTAGAAATATACCTAGTTGGATGAATCTTATTGTGGCTAGCTGGTCTAGTGGCTAACGCGACGGTCTGGAGTTTTGAGACTCTCTGATCGCGGGTTCTACCCCACCCGTGGTATGGTTTGTTTGCAGTCGTGTCATTACGATTTCATGAGTCAAGTTTTCTATCAGTAAATGCCATCATTTGAGCTTGAATTACCAGAGCGTTAGTAAGACGGGAAGGGAAGAAGGATGGGTAAGGATGGAAATGTAGGAAAAGGGTGGGTGGGGGAGAGGAGGTGGGATAATAAAGGTAAGTGGCCTAATCACTTTGGAGCATTTGAATACAGGTGTGTGTGTGTGTATTGTTCTTCATGAATACTTAAATTTCATAGGATGGGGTATACCCCACTTCCCATCAGCGTACACAGTTATACCAGCTGTATACTTGCATGTTGCTGAGTTGGAAGGAGGTATACTTCTTGCAACTGCTATTTTCTTCCCTCGCAAGAGGAAGGTTCTAGGGCGTTTGCTGAAGGTTCTGTTTGAAAGGCGCTCAATGGGGTTTGGCTGCTTTCCTAGAGTTGTTGGTTGGCTTAGCTGTTTCTGAGGTAGTGTCCTGTATAGGGTGTTTGCAAATGATACAAGGTTAGTTGTGAGCCGTAGATTGTTTCAAGTAGTCTCCATAAACTGGGGTATTATTATCCTTGGAGGACATATAATGGTTCAGGTGTTACCCAATCTTCTATCTCTTGGGCAGATCACTCCCCATTATTTAGTGTTTTGCGACACTAGGAGTTTACTTTAATCCTCATTATAGAGATTAAAGTTTTCTTGACTTATGATGAACATGTTAAAATCAGCCTTAATGGCTCTCGTGTAGTCGATAGGCGTTAAACCTCATTAACCAAGAGGCAAGAAGGATATATACACAGAGATGTATGTTCAGTGTATAGACACTGTGCGTGATTCTTGTAGGATTGTATGGTCCAGTGGGTTAGAGCGTCGTGAATTTTCGCTCAGATCAGAGGACCCCTCAAGGAAGGTTCCTTGATGCTGGTGAGGGGCTCTTGATCTAGGGAACTGGATCTGTGCTCCAGTTCCCTGAGTTAAACCTGAATACCTTCCATCCCTCCCCCAAGCACTGTATAATCCTATGGGTTTAGTGCTTCCCCCTTGATTATAATAATAATCAGATCAGAGGAAGATGGTCCAGGTAAGGAAGAATGGACGGAAGAGTAATGTAAATGCATGGAACATGATTGGGAGAGCAAACTAGGCCTCGGTTCGTAATTTAGAAATTGCTGATAAGTTCCTGCTGAAGAACTGGGACAGAAAATTTAAAAAAATGGAGTGTCTACCCACTGAGCATCCTTGAGTGGTGGTAAACAGATGACAGGCAGCCTTAATGACCCTCGCGTAGTAGATGGGCTTTTAACTTCCATTAACCAAGCAGTGAGTCACAACCAGTTCTCTCAGCTTCCTGAACGGGCCAGATGTTGCCTAGTATGGTTGACAAGTTCAACCATCACCTCTCATTTACTGTACTAGCCACGCTGGGAAAAAGTAATCGACCTTGGTGAGTAGGAAGCATGGCTCTCAGTATGCACACTGAGCAAACAGCACCAGGATCAGGTAGTATTTAGATGAGGGACTTAATTCAGGGCATGGCTGATTGATTTTTTAAAACTTGATTTTACGTCAGCTCGTTACAAGACGGAAATGGTACACTACAAGGCAACAATGGTACACTGCAAGGCAACAATGGTACACTGCAAGGCAACAATGGTACACTGCAAGGCAACAATGGTACACTGCAAGGCAACAATGGTACACTGCAAGGCAACAATGGTACACTGCAAGGCAACAATGGTACACTGCAAGGCAACAATGGTACACTGCAAGGCAACAATGGTACACGGCAAAGCAACAGTGGTACACTGCAAGGCAACAATGGTACACTAAAACACAACGGTGGTACACTGCAAGGCAACAATAATGCATTACAACACAATGGTATACTACAAGACAACAATAGTACACTGTAACAGAGTAGGCTGACCCGGCAGCTTCTACCTGTCATGCTTCCCCAGTTGGCCAGTAAGCTGACCAGTTAGTTGGCCAGTAAGGTGACCAGTAAGCTGACCAGTTAGTTGGCCAGTAAGCTGACCAGTAAGCTGACCAGTTAGCTGGCCAGTAAGCTGGTCAGTAAACTGGCGAGTAAGCTGACCAGTAAGCTGACCAGTTAGCTGATCAGTAATCTGGCCAATAAGTTAACCGGTAACCTGACCAGTTAGCCGACCAGTAAGCTGGCCAGTAAGCTGGCCAGTAAGTTGACCAATAAGCTTGCTTGGCCAGTTTAATATCACAAATTCGAGATAAGTCATAAGGAACTACCCGCTACGTTCCTAGACCACGGTTCGAGTCTCCATCCATTCTTCTGGTTATCAGTACCGCGAGTTTTATACACTGAAGCCACATATGACCCTTACAGGTTTAGCGCTTAACCTAATTATAATAATCTGAAATAATCGCTTCATTTGCTCACATTCACTCTTAAAATTATTTCAGCTGAACACGCGCGTGAATCAACATTTTTTTTTTTTTTTTGGGGGGGGGGCCGACTCGTCCAATAATGATTAATATTTTAATAATTACCCATTAATCATAAATGATGCCATACATGTTTATAATATGCGCTCATTAATCACTAGATGCCATTTATTTTAACAATCTTTGTGTCAATCCTCGTGTTATTTGCTTCGAGCACTGACATACATGCAACTCAAATATTGGGCGAGTGGAATTATGTCATCCACTGATAAGTACTGCATCGTGATTATTATTATTATTATTATTATTATTATTATTATTATTTTTATTATTATTATTATTATTATTATTATTATTATTATTATTATTATTATTATTTTTATTATTATTATTATTATTATTATTATTATTATTATTATTATTATTATTATTATTATTTTTATTATTATTATTATTATTATTATTATTATTATTATTATTATTATTATTAATTGCTGTTGTTACTCTTCTTCCTCTTATTCTTCTTCTTCATCTTCTTATAATAATAATATAATAAGGATAATTATTATTATTATTATTATTATTATTATTATTATTATTATTATTATTGCGTTCATAGGGGAGCGATAAATTCGGATGGGTCATGCAGCGTGTGTAGTTGGGCTGGTAGGCGAAGTGGGTATTTTTTTGTTAAAGAACTATGGGATTTTGTATTTGTGTTTATTTGGATGCGCCTCTCGCATTCCCTAAGTCGTTATGTCGATTTCATTTTAAGTTGACTCTTAGCATGTTGATATAAGGTGAAGTAGCGTGGACTCGTTTGCGCAGCAGGAGATTGTCACTGTTGTTACTTTAAGTATTCTTCAGTGGCAGCGCCTTGCGTTACTCAGCGCTGTATGAGATTGTGTTCGGATTTTTAACCCCGGAGGGTTAGTCACACAAGATAATCCAAAATATTCAGTGCGTCATCGAGGACTGTCTTATTTCCATTGGGGTCCTTAAATCTTGTTCCCCCAGGATGCGACTCATACCAGTCGATTAACAACCAGGTATCTACTTGCTAAGTGAACGGGGTCAGCAGGTGTAAGGAAGCACCTGCAATGTTTCCACCCGTCCCAGGGAATGAACCACGGATACTCAGTGTGTGAAGCAAGAGCGTTGTCTACCAGGCCATGGGACACCCCACGAGGAATGGTGGGTTTAACACTTAGCTTTGATAATAATAATAATAATCCTTGATGTTTATTCAAGGCATTGAATCCCAATCTTTGTGTCAATTTTATTTACATTTTATTCCCTACGTTCTCTATGACCCCCTATGGGTTTTGCTTTTTTTTTCCATGAATATAACAGTAACTGAAGGGCGAGGGCTGTTGTTTGTGTAGTTAGCGAGTGTAGTGTTGGGGAGAGTTAGCGAGTGTAGTGTTGGGGAGAGTTAGCGAGTGTAGTGTTGTAGAGAGCTAGCGAGTGTAGTGTTGTGGAGAGTTAGCGAGTGTAGTGTTGGGGAGAGTTAGCGAGTGTAGTGTTGTAGAGAGCTAGCGAGTGTAGTGTTGTGGAGAGTTAGCGAGTGTAGTGTTGGGGAGAGTTAGCGAGTGTAGTGTTGTAGAGAGCTAGCGAGTGTAGTGTTGTGGAGAGTTAGCGAGTGTAGTGTTGGGGAGAGTTAGCGAGTGTAGTGTTGTAGAGAGCTAGCGAGTGTAGTGTTGTGGAGAGTTAGCGAGTGTAGTGTTGGGGAGAGTTAGCGAGTGCAGTGTTGGGGAGAGTAAGCGAGTGTAGTGTTGGGGAGAGTTAGCGAGTGTAGTGTTGTGGAGAGTTAGCGAGTGTAGTGTTGTAGAGAGCTAGCGAGTGTAGTGTTGTGGAGAGTTAGCGAGTGTAGTGTTGGGGAGAGTTAGCGAGTGCAGTGTTGGGGAGAGTAAGCGAGTGTAGTGTTGGGGAGAGTTAGCGAGTGTAGTGTTGTGGAGAGTTAGCGAGTGTAGTGTTGTAGAGAGCTAGCGAGTGTAGTGTTGTGGAGAGTTAGCGAGTGTAGTGTTGGGGAGAGTTAGCAAGTGTAGTGTTGGGGAGAGTTAGCGAGTGCAGTGTTGGGGAGAGTAAGCGAGTGTAGTGTTGGGGAGAGTTAGCGAGTGTAGTGTTGGGGAGAGTTAGCGAGTGCAGTGTTGGGGAGAGTAAGCGAGTGTAGTGTTGGGGAGAGTTAGCGAGTGTAATGTTGGGGAGAGTTAGCGAGTGTAGTGTTGGGGAGAGTTAGCGAGTGTAGTGTTGGGAGAGTTAGCGAGTGTAGTGTTGTGGAAAGTTAGCGAGTGTAGTGTTGTAGAGAGCTAGCGAGTGTAGTGTTGTGGAGAGTTAGCGAGTGTAGTGTTGGGGAGAGTTAGCGAGTGCAGTGTTGGGGAGAGTTAGCGAGTGTAGTGTTGGGGAGAGTTAGCGAGTGTAGTGTTGTAGAGAGCTAGCGAGTGTAGTGTTGTGGAGAGTTAGCGAGTGTAGTGTTGGGGAGAGTTAGCGAGTGCAGTGTTGGGGAGAGTTAGCGAGTGTAGTGTTGGGGAGAGTTAGCGAGTGTAGTGTTGGGGAGAGTTAGCGAGTGCAGTGTTGGGGAGAGTAAGCGAGTGTAGTGTTGGGGAGAGTTAGCGAGTGCAGTGTTGGGGAGAGTAAGCGAGTGTAGTGTTGGGGAGAGTTAGCGAGTGTAGTGTTGTGGAGAGTTAGCGAGTGTAGTGTTGTAGAGAGCTAGCGAGTGTAGTGTTGTGGAGAGTTAGCGAGTGTAGTGTTGGGGAGAGTTAGCGAGTGCAGTGTTGGGGAGAGTAAGCGAGTGTAGTGTTGGGGAGAGTTAGCGAGTGTAGTGTTGGGGAGAGTTAGCGAGTGCAGTGTTGGGGAGAGTAAGCGAGTGTAGTGTTGGGGAGAGTTAGCGAGTGTAGTGTTGTAGAGAGCTAGCGTGTAGTGTTGTGGAGAGTTAGCGAGTGTAGTGTTGGGGAGAGTTAGCGAGTGTAGTGCTGGGGAGAGTTAGCGAGTTTAGTGTTGTGGGGAGTTAGCGAGTGTAGTGTTGGGGAGAGTTAGCGAGTTTAGTGTTGGGGAGAGTTAGCGAGTGTAGTGCTGGGGAGAGTTAGCGAGTGTAGTGATTGGGAGAGTTAGCGAGTGTAGTAGTGGGGAAAGTTAGCGAGTGTAGTGTTGGGGAGAGTTAGAGAGTGTAGTGTTGGAGAGAGCTGAGCACTGAGAGACCTCAGCACAGAGGAGGAAGTAGCCCCAGTATTGTTTTTAGTGATTTTTATGCCATGTCTCTTTTGTCAAGAACGTTCCTGAGAAGTTTACGTGTTTGAGAGGATTGTTTCTATTTTCCCATTTGTAATATATGAAGTATTTTTTGAGCTGTTTGTGCCAGGCTGTGTACAACTAACCCAGCAATGAGCACTGTGTTACTTCGACAGAGGACGACTACTAGTTAAGCTCTTATGAATGAGACCTTTTCAAAGGTGTTAGGTGCCCATCAGACATGTAGCAAGGTTGACACAAACTCTCAGTGATATGAACCTTGGTAAATGATACCCACAACTGGTTTTAAAACACAGCAGTATTCCAGCGTAGAGAGAACAAGCGATGTGAAGAGAATCATCATGAGCTTTGCGTCCCTAGATTTGAAGGTTCTCATTATCCATCCTATCATTTTTCTAGCAGATGAGGAAGATGCATTGTTGCGGTCTTTGAAGGTGAGATCCTCTAACATTATCACTCCCAGATCTTTCACATTAGTTTTTCGCTCTATTGTGTGGTTAGAATTTGTTTTATACTCTGATAAAGTTTTAATTTCCTCAAGTTTTCCATATCTGAGTAATTGCAATTTCTCTTCATTGAACTTCATGTTGTTTTGAGTGGCACATTTGAAGATTTGGTTGATGTCCGCTTGTAGTCTTGTAGTGTCTTCGATGGAGGACACTGTCAATGCAATTCGAGCGTCATCCGCAAAGGAAAACACGGAACTATGGTTTACATCTCTGTCTATGTCAGATATGAGGATGAGGAACAGGATGGGAGCGAGTACTGTGCCTTATGGAACAGAGCTTTTCACTGTAGCCGCCTCAGATTTTACTCTGTTTACTGTTATATTTTGTGTTATATTTGTTAGGAAGTTGTAAATCCATCTACCAACTTTTTCTGTTCTAATTTGTCACGCATTTTGAGAGCTATTACACCATGGTCGCACTTGTCGAAGGCTTTCGTAAAGTCTGTGTATACTACATCTGCATATTGTTTATCCTCTAAAGCGTCCGGGACCTTGTCATAGTGGTCCAATACAGACACACAGTTACGGCGATGGACTATGATCACAACCTCTACACGCGCTCTGCTATGAATTTAATGACTTGGTAATTTTTAACATGTCTTTTAATTCCTCACTTTTATGACAAAATTAAACTTATAATTCGAATAATTTTGTAATTATGGAAGTTTTATTTCACCTCCTAGATCTAATGACAAGTATAGAAGTTTCTCGAAAATGTTACCACAATAATTAAGCTTTTTAACAAGAGATATCTAAACACACATATACATACACATACATATGCAAAAATATATATACATAGAATATAGAATTTGAAGAAAACACTGGAAGCGTTAATGAAGGGATGTTGAGTATCACGTTAAAAAAAAAAATGAGTTAAATGAGGATAGATTGTATACAGGGAGGAGGGAGGGAGGAGGTGAGGGAATGTGGTGCTGTCAGACAAGGACAGGGAGAGAAGGTGAAAGGTTCACCAGGGGTTGAGCAGGATGCCTGGTGCCCGTGAGGAAGCAGGGTCGTGGTAGACCTGCTAAATGAAGATTTTTTTTTTCGGATCATTAATTTCTGAGGGTTTAATAATCCAGGATAATCCAATAAAGCCAACGTTATCAGACTGATAGCTTACCTTTTTGAGATCCTCTAATCCTCTTCCCCCACCCAGATACCTATTTACTGTTAGGTGAACTGGGGGCAGCAGATGTAAGGAAACATGCCCAACGTTTCCATCTGTGCCGGAGATCGACCTCCGGGCCTCAGTGTCTGAGCTGAGACTCCTACTAATTGAGTCATAAGCACTCACGAGCCCCCGGAATCAGGTATATGGGATAGCCCAGCTAGTGCTTGCGAGTAACATACACGAACAGTGTGGAAAAACTGAAGCTGTGTGGCTCAGCACCTCTGTGAGTCATCAAGCTCCCAAGGAAACCGTGGTCTTGAATGTCATCGTGGACTGTGTACTGGCAGGTTCAAGCGTATCATTATTTAAGTGTGTTGAAATGGCACTAATAAACCTGACAGTTGGGACACCTTAGGCAGAAGGAAGACAGGTTATTAACATTTACAAGTTCATTGTTAAGGGATGTTGAAGAGTGTGGAAGAGTGACCAGAAGGCAGTAATGTGTTATTGAGTAGTGAAACCCGAAGTAGTGATAGTGTCGCAACCCCACAGTTACGTGAGGACCAGCCCCCATGTCACCACCATTATGTGAGAACCAGCCCCATTTCACCACCATTACGTGAAGGACCAGCCAACATGTCATCCCCCCATTATATGAAGCACCAGCCCCATATCATCCCCATTACATGAAGTACCAGCCCCACGTCATGCCCCCATTACATGAAGCAGCAGCCCCATGTCATCCCCCCATTACATGAAGCACCAGCGTCATGCCATCTCCCCCACAGCTAGAAGGACCAATCCCCATGTCCTTACCCATCCCTCTCCCCGCTATTTCAAGGATCAGGCCCAGTGTTACACATCTTCCCTCCCCCACCCCCCGATACTTTAAGGATCAGCCCCTGTTACACCCCTTCCCTGTTACTTTAAGTATCAACACGTGTTACACCCATTTCCTGTTACTTGAAGGATGAGCCCTGTATTACACCCTTCCTCTGTTACTTGAAAGATCAGCCCTTGCTACACCCCCGTTATTGAAGGACCAACCCTGTGTTGCACTAACCCTCCACATGTGAAGATCAGCCCTCGTGTTATACCATCCACCACAAGTGAAGGACCAGACCTCCTGTTATATCATCCATCACACGTGAAGGACCAGACCTCGTGTTATATCATCCATCACACGTGAAGGACCAGACCTCGTGTTACACCATCCATCACACGTGAAGGACCAGACCTCGCGTTATACCATTCATTACACGTGAAGGACCAGACCTCGTGGTATACCATCCATCATACGTGAAGGACCAGACCTCGTGTTATACCATCCATCACACGTGAAGGACCAGACCTCGTGTTATACCATCCATCACACGTGAAGGACCAGACCTCCTGTTATACCATCCATCACACGTGAAGGACCAGACCTCGTGGTATATCATCCTCCCAACATTAAAACCAATAAGAGGTAATGTATTCGGTGGCAACGGGATCGCAGAACAATAACCAGTTCTAAAATATCACACTGAGTGTGCTGAGCTGGGTGTGCGTGATTTACAATACACTAGTAATAACTTTGTTTTCTTAACAATGCCACAATGGTCAATTCTTACAGAAGCTCGCTGCATTTCGGTCTATTTTAAGCCAGAAACTGAACTGTACATGTCAAGATATTTGGCAAGAAGTACTGCTTCAAGGAATGCCATGATACGATTAATTCACTGATTTTACGTTAATCATATTTAGAGTAACATGTAGCCTTTAAGCAAACACACCGGTCAAATTTTGAAGCTATGCAGCTATATACACTGTAAACAGAGCATTTGAGGATAAGAAGACCGTATATGGTTCCAAGGCTAGGCTGGCCTTCAAGAGTTCCCCAGACTAGGTGAGTAACCTTAGCGTGCCTGCCGACACCTCCATCAGGTGTTCACACTAGCTTCTAATAGTCCTAACAGGATTATCCTCATTTGCACTCATCACTGTTTATATTTAACACTCAAATGTGTTAGTATCACTGGACATATACTTTCGAATTTAAATAAATGTTAAAATTAACTGGTAAAAATGGAAGCAAGAAATCGTTAATCAATATTCCAGACACCTAACTCAAACGTTATATGTTATCAAATATAAAATTAAAGGCAATACTTTTTCGGAGGCGATTAAATTGCTACGATTATGCGTTGGACTGCTAATTTGAAAGCAGAATATCGAGACTCGAGGAATTTGCACATTTCTCGGGCATTTACGCGTCCTGAGTAACACCAACATCTTGTAAATTATGGACCCACAAAATGACGAGAACGTAATTAAATGGTAACAATATGTGAGAAGTTGTGTGGTGTGGGGAAGCAGGAATGTGAGGAGCACCAGTGTCCTCATCATTGATCGTTGCTTGCGTCACATCTCCACCCCCGTAACTCTGCCACCCCCTGAGAGCGTGATGATACCACCCCCGTCACTGCCACCCCCTGAGAGCATAATGATACCACCTCCGTCACTGCCACCCCATGAGAGCGTGATGATACCACCCCCGTCACTGCCACCCCCTGAGAGCGTGATGATACCACCTCAGTCACTGCCACCCGGAGAACGTGATGATACCACCCCTGAGAGCGTGATGATACCACCCCCTGAGAGCATGATGATCCCACCCCTTGAGAGCATGATGATACCACCCCTGTCACTGCCACCCTCTGAGAGCGTAATGATGCCACCCTCTGAGAGCATAATGATGCCACCCTCTGAGAGCGTGATGATGCCACCCTCTGAGAGCGTGATGATACCACCCTCGTTACTGTCACCCCCTGAGAGTGTGGTGATACCACCCTCATTACTTCCATACCCTGAGACCGTAATAATACCACCCTCGTTACTTCCATCTCCTGAGAGCGTGATACCACTCGTTAATGGCTTCCTATGAGAGCGTGATGATACCACTCGTTAGTGGCTTCCCATGAGAGCGTGATGATACCACTCGTTACTGCCATGCCCTGAGAGCGTGATGATACCACCCTTGTTACTTCCATACCATGAGTGTTGACACCACCCCTGTCACTGGCACCCCTGAGAAACGTTTTACCACCCCATCACTGCCACCCTCTGAGCGTGCTAACACCACCCCATCACTGCACCCATGAGAGCGTGCAAGCACCACCCCTATCACTGTTGCCCCCTGAGCGTGCTAACACCATCCCATCACTGCACCCCCTGAAAGGGTTCAGACACCACCCCTATCACCCCCGAGCGTGCTAACACCACCATTGTCACTGCCAACCCCCTGAGCGTGCTAACACCACCCTTGTCGCTCCCCTGAGCGTGCTGAAGTATCACTTCCTTCCCTTTGCTCACTCTCGGACCACCTGAAGTACCACTCCCGAGTTTCACAACTCAGCCATATTCCATGACTCACTTACACCTTTTCCTTCATTCTTGGAAGTCTTGTCTCGGACAAAATGCCAATGTGAAGCTTAAAAAAAAGTTTATTTAAAAAAAAGAAAGGTTAATTAAGAAAACTCCAATTATTAAAATCAAGGTGGAAGCGCTAAACCCGTAGGATTATACAGCGCCTGTGGGGGATGGAAGGTAATCAGGCTTCATTCAGGGAACTGGAGCACAGATTCAGTTCCCTAGATCAAGAGCCCTTCACCAGCATCAAGGAACCTTCCTGGAGTATTCCAGTGTCGAGTAAAACAAAATAACTGAGGTAACGCACTCAGCTCACACACTGAGGTCCGGAGTTTGAATCTCCTCTGGTACGGCTGGCAAACATTAGGGACGTGTTTTCATGACACCTGCTGTCCCTGTTCACCCATCAGTAATAATGGGTACCTGGGTGTTAGTCGATTGGTGTGGGTCGCATCCTGGGACAAAGCTGACCTAATTTATCCAAAATGCTCTGCGTAACAATTATTATTATAATCACAGGGAAGCGCTAAACCCGTAGGATTATACAGCTCATGTGGGTGGGATGGAAGGTATTCAGGAGCACAGATCCAATTCCCTAGAACAAGAGCCCCTCACCAGCGTCAAGAAACCTCCCTTGAGGGGTCTACGTAGCAAGGGACTTTCTATATAGTAGTATGTCATTGATGTCTGCTAGGCCTGTATACCTTGTACATGTACTTGTAGTAAATACATTATTATTATTATACATGGCAGCATGTGTAGATATCTAGGATAACCCAAAAAAGTCAGTGACTTATTTCCACTGGGGAAGGAGGAAACGTCTCAATAAATGTCATAAACTTCATTGTGTCTAATTCACATAAAAATATTCTTGCACACCTGCAGTGTATCTAATTATGTATTTTAACTGGAAGAAATAGAAAACAACTTTAAGGAACACTCATTCTATGAGATGATCTGAGCCATGTTGCCCATGGCAGACCCACCTCCATCCTCTGTGAAAAACCAACCCGTGATACACCAACCCCCTCCCCACTACCCGTTATATGAGGATCAACTCCCGTGACATACCAACCCCTATTATACAATGAGGATCAGCTCCCGTGTCACACCAACCCCCATGATATGAGTATTAGCTCCCGTGTCACACCAACCCCCATGATATGAGGATCAACTCCCGTGACATACCAACCCCTATTATACTATGAGGATCAGCTCCCGTGTCACACCAACCCCCATGATATGAGGATCAGCTCCAGTGACACACCAACCCCCATGATATGAGGATCAGCTCCCGTGTCACACCAACCCCCATGATTGGAGGATCTGGTCCTGTGTCACACCAACCTCTGTTAAATGAGGATTAGCCCCATATAATACCAACCTTCCATTTCTTGAGCATTAGCTCCTGCATCACACCATCCCTCAATAAATGAGGATTAGCCTGTCACACCAAGCCTCACTATATGAGGATCAGCTCCCAAGTCACACTAGCCCCCGCAGTTTAAATGAGGATTATTATATATTTATAGTACGCAAAACCTACAAATACATTAATAAGGAACATGTGCAACACGGGTATCTTTACTGTGGAGACGTTTCGCCTATCAGTGGCTGTGTCAGTCGAATAGACAAAAAAAAAAACATACTATTAGGTGATCCGTCCTTCAATCTTGATCAATCTCTTGGAGACGGTGGAAGAGGTGAACAAGTAGTTGGAGATCAGTCCCTCAGCTTTGAATTGAAGTGTTCATTCAAATTCAAATTCAAAGTTTATTCTCTATAAGGATTACAATGCTGGGTTTACAGAATTTGGTTATTGTGTGGTTTACATGTAGTAAAATAATGATTACAGAGTGTACCACTAGAACACTTAGCATGGCTAGGCATTTCGGGCAGACTTAGTTTAATTCTTAATTTTAAAATATTACAGATTATGAGGTAAGTTGGTATTATGGCTAAGTGACTAAATACTAGTTTGTGAGTTTAGCAATGTGAATGCTTTTGTTTTGGCATAGTACATAGTTTCAGTATTGGAGTATCACAGGATTCATTATTTTAAGATTGAGATTAATATTTCTGTTTATGGTCAAATGGGTGAGTGAATGTAAGTGTGAACCACCAGGTGGTATTCGTGTAGTTAGTTGACGGGGTGTATCAGGGAGATAAGATGTTTTCTAATGGTAGTTTTGAAGGTGATGAATGTGTCTGCAGTTCTAGAGTTCTCAGGTAGGGTGTTCCAGATTTTAGGGCCTTTGACATACATTGAATTTTTGTAAAGGTTTAGTCGGACACGGGGAATGTCGTAGAGATGTTTGTGTCTGGTGTTATGCCTGTGGGCTCTGTCACAACTATCAAGAAAGCATTTTAGGTCAAGGTTGATATTGGAGTTTAAGGTCCTGTAGATGTAGATTGCACAGTAAGTGTGGATGTACTGAACAGGGAGTAAGTTTAGATCTATGAAGAGTGGGGGGGGGGTGTTGCCAGGGATGGGATTTAGTGATTATTCTTACTGCAGCTTTTTGTTGGGTTATTATTGGCTTTAGGTGTGTTGCTGCAGTTGATCCCCAAGCACAAATAGCATAGGTGAGGTATGGATAAATAAGTGAGTGGTATAGTGTGAGAAGGGCATTTTGCGGCACGTAGTATCGTATCTTGGAGAGGATCCCAACCGTTTTGGATACTTTTTTTGTTATGTGTTGGATATGGGTGCTGAAATTCAGGTTGTTGTCAAGGTATAGGCCTAGGAATTTGCCCTCATTATGTCTGGTAATTAGAGAGTTGTCGATCTTAATGTTAATTTGTGCATCTCCTGCTCTGCTACCAAATATAGTAGGTTTTGTCAGTGTTAAGCGTAAGTTTATTGGCTGTCATCCAAGTCGATATTTTGATCAGCTTCTCGTTAACAATGCTGTTGAGGGTGGCAAGATTAGGGTGAGAGATGACATAAGTCGTGTCGTCAGCAAAGAGAATGGGTTTCAGGTGTTGGGATACGTTTGGAAGATCATTGATGTATATGAGGAAGAGCAGGGGACCAAGGACACTTCCTTGCGGAACTCCAGTATCAAGTGGCCGTGTTGTTGATGCTGTGTCTTTAATGGTGGCATACTGATACCTATTAGTAAGGTAAGATTTGAAATAAGCAAGCGCATGGCTTCTTATACCGTAATGGTCAAGTTTGTGGAGTAGGATGTCGTGGTCTACTGTGTAAAAAGCTTTTCTTAGGTCAATAAAAATTCCTAGTGGATATTCCTTATTTTCCAATGCTGTGTAAAGCAGATCTAGCATTTTTATGATTGCATCATTAGTGCTTTTATTTTTCCTGAATCCAAATTGGCAGGGGTTGAGTATGTTTTGTGCCGTTATAAATGAATATAGTCTCCTGTGCACGAGTTTCTCAAAGATTTTGGATAGCAATGGTAAGTTTGATATTGGCCTATAGTTGTTTAAGTCTGTAGGGTCACCACCTTTATGTATTGGTGTAACCCTTGCCATCTTGAGTAGTTTCGGGAAGGTGCTAGTTTCTAGTGACTTGTTAAAAAGTAATGAAATAGCATGCGAAAGGACATGGGCCGCTCGCTTGTACAGTAATGGTGGGACATAAGACAGATTCCCTGAGTTATTTTTAAGTGACTTTATAATCTCGGTGACTTCCGTGGGCTCAGTTGGTGCAAGATAGAAGGAATTTGGGAAATTCTCATCTAGGTAGTCCCCGGCATGGGCATTGGTATGTGGACAGTGTGGATAATTCATGATGATTCGTCAAAACTTTGATTACCTCAATTTACTACGTCCTGTCTTCCATTTTCTCCTGTATTATTCTCTGTTTTGGACTGATTAAGCCACCGGTTGATGAACATCTCCAAAATGAAATTAAGCAAATGTTGCATAAATGAGGATCAGCTCCTGTGTTAAACTAACTCTCCATTAAAGGAGTATCAGCTTGTCATACTAACTCCAATAAAGAAGGATCGGCCCCTGCCACATTAAGTCTCCATTAAGGATTAATCCTAATATTTTGGTAAGAGAAAATAATTTTTTTTTTCATTTATTTTGCGACATAGGAAGACAGTTTCAGAATTGGGCTTGCGACAGTCAAAGGGTTAAAGGAGGATCAGCTTGTCATACTGACTCCAATGAAAAAGGATCAGCCCCTGCCACACTAACTCTCCATTAAAGGATGATCAACTTCTGTGTCACACTAAATCTCCATTAAAGGAGGATCAGCTGTGTCACACTAAACTCACCGTTAGAGAGGATCTGCTGTGTCAAATCTACCCCCATTAAATGAGACTCAATCTCATGTCACCATTATACCTTCTTTTGTGACAAGCCAACCCGTGTCACATCACCCGTCATAAATAGTAACAAACTAACTAGCACTGTGTCACACCAACCCCCTACGTAGTGATAAATAAATCCCCGGTGATTCGAGAGGCTGCGTGCCAGCATGAACAATTTTGGCAGTCTTGATAAAGCCAGTCCAAATTTGGAGAAGTTTTGTACCATTCAGATATCATTGGTAATGTACAAAACTTCAAATGCATTTTATCATTATTAATTAGTACAGGTGTAAATAAATATATACCAACCCCCCTCTAATAACTGTGGGTAGCTTATACATAAGCTAAACAGGTATATATAAAAACAGGAATATGACATCAAAAAAGTTGTAATTATAACCCTAATTTTTAAAGGGGTAAGCCAGCGGAAGGCCTTAGTCAGTTGACCAAAAGCTCCAGCTGTGGGTCATCATATGACTAAAAAAAACTAGGAAAACTAGTCCTGTTTCCTGACAAATCTTACCTAGCCTAAGGTTGGGTGTGAATTGGACCTGTCTAGCATTATGCAGCTAGCAGCAGCGTTGTGGCTAATGAATATAATTTAGTACATTAATGCAGTTTTTGTGAAAGATGAGCTATGGTGATTTGCTGAGGTATGCCTGACTTGACTTAGCATAAGACCTGATTACTGTGTTGAGGAGGTTGTGATAGTAAATGCAACACCATAACATATACTGCTTATTTGTCTTGTATGCATAAACAACAAACTAAACATATACTTAAAAATTGTATAAATATATATGTGAAATAAGTGTGAAATAACATTTAAAAAGAAAAGAAAAACAAATTTAATAGTAGTTATGTTAATAGAGGGATGCTTTTTTGTTTCCTCTAGGATTGTGGGACTTGCAGAGCCTCTCTCTCTCTCTCTCTCTCTCTCTCTCTCTCTCTCTCTCTATCTCTCTCTCTCTCTCTCTCTCTCTCTCTCTCTCTCTCTCTCTCTCTCTCTGACTAACATGGCTGGAAGCAGGTTGTTGTGTACTCTGCTGGGTAAGTTTACGGGGTACTCAGAAGGTAAGAAGTGTTTTGGTTATTGTTGATGTGTTTTGGGGGTGTTCCCTAGAGGTTACTGCAGCGTGTCAAGACACTGGAAATGCAGCTGAGAGAGCTAGGAAATAAATAATGGTTTTATTTAGAGCATCTGTGTGGTATAGGGATCTCCCAGTAAACCCCAGGCTGGTATTTTGTTTCCCAGGTAAGGCCTTGAGATTCTGGCATCATTAGTTGTTAGTGAATACAGTTGTAATGGAATGTGACATGTTTCACTAATTTAATTTTGTCTATCTGTAAATGCTGTTAAAATTAAACTATATTTTTTATGTAGCCATTTTCTTGAAACTGTTATTGTTGTTGGGGAATACCGTGGTTTGGCATAGCCATGTTCACCCCCTTCAAGGGAGGTTCCTTGATGGTGAGGAGCTCTTGATCTAAGGAATTGGATCTGTGCTCCAGTTCCCTGAATTGAGCCTGAATGCCTTCAATCTCCTCCCCTTCCACAGGCGCTGTGTAATCAGTACAGGTTTAGCGCTCCCGTGATAATAATCCATGGTATAAACCTTGGTAATAAATACCGACAAGTTGGTTTAGAAAGACACGTAAGCAAACACTATAATATATTTATTAGAAAACGTTTCGGTCCTGGGACGTTGATCACTTCTAACATACAGAGGTAGAAAGACATTATATATATAGGCGGAGAGTGAGATGTGACGCACGTGACCTGAGGAATGTCATAAGAACATAAGAATGGAGGAACACTGTAGAAGGCCTACTGGCCCATGCGAGGCAGGTCCTTATCAAAACAACCTCTGCCTATGATGAGGACGGGTAGACGATGAAATCATGTGACTCCTGTGTTGTTGGGTTGGTGCTGCTTAAGTATCATGTATGCCAATGTTTTTGAAATTTTGTAATTTCCAGTGTTGCGTTCTATAGTGTCGGTGACGGCGATTAGTGAGGCTTCTAGGCACCGTCGGCGTCTGAGGTCTGGTTCAGTGAGAACGAGTTGTGCCTCGTTCCAGTTCATCAAATGCCCCGTGGAGTCTCTGTGGAGGACACAGGCGTACCTTACATCGTCTCTGTTAGAGGCATTTCGATGCTCATTCAGGCGGACTGCAAGATCTCTGCCTGTCTCGCCTACATATTTCTTGGGACAGAACCCACAGGGGATAGTGTAGACGCCTGCTGTAGAAGTTAGAGGTTGTGGGGCTGCGTTTCGTAGTGAGGTCTTTGATAGAGGATGTGTTTATGGTGGAAACGTTGATGTTACTCATAGCAAGTGCCCGGCGAGTATTCGTGGCAACATCGCCACATGGGAGTACTATGAACTGTTTAGGGGGCTGTTCCATGGGCGGTTTGTTGAGGATAGCTTGTGCCTTGAGTCTGCAATCTCGGATGAAGAAAGATGGGAACTGAAGACGTGTAAAGGCTTGTGTTATGTAAGTGCATTCTTCTTCTAGAAAACAAGGGCTGGAAATGCGAAGAGCTCTCAAGAAGAAGCCAATGAGGACTCCTCTCTTAGTGCGGGTGTCTTGGTGTGAATAAAAGTGTATAAGATCGTCCTTGTTGGTCCTACCTTAGGGGCAGGCAGGCCTGTGTCAGCTTTCAGGGACACTACTCTTCCTTTAAATCCCTGGAAAACGGTACACCACAAGGAGGTGTGCTCAGTCCTACCCTGTTTAACATCCTTATGCAGGAACTTGTGAGCCTTCCCTTTCATAGTGGTACACAGCTCCTCAGCTATGCTGATGATCTTGCACTCGTAGTGAATGGGAAAGGCAATTTAGAACGACAGGCTCAGAGAGCTTTGGACCTAATTACGCAGTCTTGCAAGGAACTAGGCCTCAAGATCTCGGCCGAGAAATCTCTTGCAATGATGTTCAAGGGACCAGATCCTGTGAATAGATTACGTATTCAGGATATAGAACTTGAGTGGACAGGCTCCTACCTGTACTTGGGAATCTACATTGATAAAAAGCTGACCTTTCAGAAACAGGCCGAGTATGTCAGGTCACGTGCTCTACTCAGACTCAACGCCATGAGAGCCATGACGAGGCACCGTGCAGGGGCAAGCAAAGATATACTTCGCTTGTACTATATACAAGCTATACGCTCGCTCATTGACTACGGTGCACCGGCTTTAGCTCATCTCTTCCCGCAGAGCAGGCAAAGAGTGGAGGTCGTACAAAATCAGGCGATAAGAACTATGCTTGGGGCCCCCATCTGGACCAACACAGTATGTCTCAGATCTGAGGCCCGGCTTCCTTCCTTGGCTGACAGAGTAAGATACATAAACGCCTGGAAAATGTGGCCACGATTCTGCACAGGCAGCAAGGTACCCCACTAAGGAGACGGATATTGACAACCATGTCACAAGATCCCACACTCTTCACGGACTACTCCTGGATTCGTTCGTTTTGTGCTGCTGGGCGGAAGCTGCTGCCTATACAACTACTCCTTGAGAAGAGTTGTGACCTTCCTGTTGCTGGGTACCATCCACCACCTCCCTGGCGCCCAGATACAGCCGATGTTTGCATCATGCAGCTACCCATCTCTAAGCGTCTCTGCAGTCAAGACACTCTCAGCAATCATGCTGAGACAAGCATGGCACTGGCAGAGGGAGGCACATGTGCAGTGTATTTCACAGATGATTCTGTCGACCCTGACAGGAAGAGAGCAGCAGCTGGACTGTACCACAATGGTCACACACAAGGCTGGCGACTCCCTGACCACTGCACGATCCTTCAAGCTGAGTTGGTGGCGATTCAGCAGTCATTGTCACATGCCCTACGACATCGACTCCGACCTGTCATACATGTTGATTCCACGTCTGCAATCAATGCCCTCTCCCATCCTCAACCACAGGACAATGTTCACCTCATCACATCGATCCTGAGCATAATGACAGCCTTAGAAGTTCAGGGTAACAGATCGACATTGAACTGGATCCCCAGCCATGCTGGCATCCGGGGAAATGAGGCGGCAGATGATGCAGCCAAGGCAGCAACAGACTATCCACATGTTGGGATTACTGTCCCAATCAGCCTACGACAGACCAAACTGGTGGCTGCCAGAGCCATGAAACTTATGGGGGAGGTCTTAGGTGATACCCCATCTCAACAGTGGTACCGAGCAGCGACTCAGGGAGAACCCCCTCCATATGATAGAAGCTGGTCCAGAGCGCAGTGTACCGCCATCCATCGGCTTCGTTTGGGCTTTCCCACAGCCAAGATGATGGTAGACAAGGCTGAGGAGGAGATGTGCCAGTACTGTCAGCACGTTGTCCAGCGGCCCCTAACACACTATCTTCTGGAGTGCGAAGTTACTGAGACGCTCCGCAGGCAACTAGGAGTGATATTCCCTCCCGAAGAGGACCCAGAGATGACTGCGGCCACACTAGTGTACCATGGAGTCAACGAACCAGACAAGCTGTTACCTGTGATAACGACATATCCTCCTCCTCGCTAGTGTCCACAGTTAGGAGTACATACGGTGTTGTCGCTTATGAGATGCACCAGTTGAACTGACCAGAAGAGTGCTTGAACAGCATATGTCGCATCATTGTAGAAACCTTTCTCCCTCGGGAGCCAGAGACGGGTCATCGCAAGATTGAGACCCGTGCCAGGACTACGGTCTTGGCGAACATTATACATACATACATACCTCTGTATGTTAGAAGTGATCAAGGTCCCAGGACCGAAACGTTTTCTAATAAATATGTTATAGTGTTTGCTTACGTGTCTTTCTAAACCATAATAATCCATGTTGCTGTTTGCCATGACACCTTTACAGGTGTTCTAAGTAATAATCTATACCCTAGACTAACATTTATCTTTTTTTATGGTCACAGGAGGCAAGTTATCAATTTATTATTATGTAAGACCTCATACACATGTTACTTGTGTATTAGGTTCCATATAGTATTAGACAATAATAGAAGTGAATATAAAAAGACTAGTAATATATATATATATATATATATATATATATATATATATATATATATATATATATATATATATATATATATATATATATATATATATATATATATATATATATATATATATATATATATATATATATATATATATATATATATATATGCCTTGGATCAAAACGTGTAGCGCATGCTACACGCCAAGGTATTGGTCCAGTGTGGGTAGATTGGTAAAGCACTGCGTACCTTGTCCTAAGGTTCGTAGGTTCGAGTCTCCTTCAGCCAGAGATCAGTGTTTGTGTATATTTCGCATGCTCTCGCGAATTCCTTGCATATATATATATATATATATATATATATATATATATATTACTTCATTCTTATGTTTCTATATACATAGTAAGTATATCTGGCTAACGCGACGGTCTGGAGTTTTGAGCCTGATCGCGGGTTCTAACCCCACCCGTGGTATGGTTTAGTTAAGTGTAACTAATTTAATTGTCTTTTGACTCCCTACCTCTTTACTTTGCTGTAATATATGTTTATGCATGAAGCCAAATACAGGTATATTGTAATTATTCAGAAAGGGGGTTAAAGTTAAACTTTTGTTTATTTCCTCTCAACAGTATCCACCAGGAGCATGATAAATTTCATGCCCTAGCTAAATTAACAATAAACAAAGAGAATGCCAAATATAATTTTGTTTTTTCAAACAAGCTTAAAAATAATTTTTTGAAATAAACTAACAGGTTTGAAGAAGTAGATAGTATAGACAAGAACGAGCAGATTCGTTGACTATAATGTAATGTGTCAAGTAAAACACGTTTATGGAGAAAGTTACGAGATCAGCAGATAATAAGACCTTGTCACTGCTAGACTACGACTAGTAGTTTATATGGAGATATCATTCACATGAAATATTAAAAGTGTGGGGATATAGGCTACGCACTACAACATTAGATTTTAGAACATCCAGCCATTTAAGAGATGTCCATACAAACTGCAGGAAAGGGCAAATTACTTCACTGTTAATGTTACGATGTCTGAAACCTGGAGATTGTATCCACACTGCACCGGCTAGATGAGAGGACGTGTTATTTGACGAGATTATAACCTAGTAACCTATGTTTAGTGGTAATAAAAAAAATTACATACTGTATGGCAGCAAGTAGACGACTAGCCATTGGACTGTAATATATGAAATAACTATAATATCTCAATTATTTAAGTAACTATGCTAAGTAAGATGTGATAAACGCCCATCGTGACTTGTAATCCATTTTTTTGTTTCGCTCGACAGCTCACAGGATAACTACTGGTGGCACTTTTTTTATATTTTTTATATAATGTGTAGCGTATATTCATAATCAGAGTGGGTATATTATTGTGTATTTTAGACAGTTGGGTGACTTTGACACCGGAATGAAACAGTGATTACGTTACTGTGTATTGTAATGTCCGTTTGGTAGCTCCAAGTTTTCTGTTTACGCTCCAAAATTTGAAATCGATTTACGATTTTTTACTGACAAATTGTGAACACATACTACAAATAAAATTTAATGTATTATGATTTTTTCTATGAACATTAAATTGTATATTCTATTATCAGTGGTAGTTATGTGCAATAATATACTTTAAATAAGGATTGTTTTTGTGGAAAATTGCATTTATCTGAATGTATCATTATATACATAACATTAAATGAACATAGATAATTATTATTTATCAGTTAGACAAGTAGGAATTTGGGACACCTAGGTCGCAAAAAATGTCCCCCTTCGATACCTACCACTGTCATAACCACAAGTTGCTCTTGACCTATTAATTAAATGAAATATACATCACCAGGAATGCTGGTAAATATATAAATTTATGGACTATATTAAATTAAAAAAATGATTATATATAAATACACATTTATATAACAGAAGGAGAATATATCTTAATCATAACACTCACCAATTTGACTGGAGATTAAGTTGTATCATACTCAGAAAACCTCACTGTCTATACATGAAAATAGCAACTGGCCAGAGTTATAACATAACAGACTTATCTGAGGTTCCTGGAGTTGTCCTGTCCTGTCGCCTGATATCTCAAGTTATGCAGGAATGCACATACAACAATTTCGCCTCCTATTTGAGAGGTGTCAGCCCAATTTTAACCTCGAGCACGAAAATTCCTTCCCATTACACTAACGTTGTATCCAATTCAAATTAACAATGGCGACTCCTCCTGTCTGCGCAGGCGCAGGTCCAGTTTCCCATTTTCCATAATATAATTCTTTTAAATACAGTATGACCATCTATTTATATATAACTATTGTATTTCTGGAAAGTATATACAATATTTTCCACACTGCGGCCGGCCGGAGTTCGTTGCTAAACGACTCAAATTACTCCTTCCTTTAGGAGACAATTCCAGCCAGTTCTGGCTTGAGTGGCTGTTCTCCTAGTAGGTCTTACTATGATTTCATCTTCCGGCATCACTTGGTCTGTGTTATCTTCCATATCACTCGTGTCACTTTCCCTCAGATTTTCATTTACGTTTGATTGAACACCTAATTCCAAGGGAATCAATTTATTAATTGTGCATAAACTTTCCAGGCCACGACACAACACTTTGACATTTCTGACACCTTGTGCATCTGAGTATAATGTCAATATACTTTGCCCAGAGGCCACAATGTTCGATGTTGTTCAGTGTCAATTAACACAATGTCACCTGGTTGAATGGTCTGTCGATTTACTGTCTCTGTCGCACCATAAAAGTGTTCACGTAGTGTAAGAAGATATTCCTTACGCCACACATTAGACCAATGATCAATTACTTTATTTAACATTTTAAATTTATTACACAACACTGCCGCATCATTGTAATCTTCATCACTTTCTTCCGGATTATTTCTATAGACAGGGGCAGCTTCCAATTTCTTTCCACATATTAGATGAGAAGGTGTTAATACATCTGCATCAGGTGTATCACTCATGTACGAGAGAGGCCTATTATTTATACGATTCTCCGCCTCCACTAACACTGCACGGAATTCTTCCAAATTAATTCTCTTCCGGTGTAGTACTTTATGGAGACACCTCTTCACTGTGCCTATCAGTCTTTCGTACAGCCCCCCCTGCCAAGGGGCTCTAGGAGTAATAAATTTCCAGGTACACCCTCATTGGGTTAACAGAGATTGAACATCGTTACTATTATTTAATTCTATCAAATGTTGAGCACCTGCTACAAAATTTGTGGCATTATCCGAAATCATCAATCTCGGGCAGGATCTCCTAGCTGCAAATTTTCGAAACAGCTGTATAAACTATTCTGCAGACAAGTCCTTTGCCACTTCTAAATGAACTGCCCTAGTAGCAGTACAGGTGAACAAACAAACATACACTTTCAGTGGAACACCATCTGAAGTACCTGTTAAAATTATTGGACCACTATAGTCTACACCTGTTACATCAAATGGTTTCACTAATTGTACACGCTCCTTTGGCAATGGTGGAGGACCTGGGTACATATAGGATATGGCATCCACACGGCGACATATTACACAAGATTTAATCACCCTTTTTAGACTTTGACGTCCTTGTGGAATCCAGAAAGTTTCCCTAATACAATTTAAGGTATCTTGTACCCCACCATGCATTACATTTTTATGGGCATTTAGAACAATTAAATTTGTTAGATGATGAGTTTTGGGCAGTAAGATAGGGTGTTTAGCATAATCATCCAATTCAGTATTTTGTAACCTACCTCTGCACCTAATTATTTTGTTCTCTAAATACAGCCCCAATTTCTGTATTATGGAACCTTTCACAATTTTTCTTTCTGTCATCAATTTAATCTCACTTCCATAGATTTCCTCCTGTACCCTCTTTATCCAATATTCAAGAGGATGTGAAAACTTAATGAAATATTCATCTTGTTTAGAAATTTAAACACCAACTTAGTTACATTGATTAGTTTGGGTAAAGAAGAATACCTATTTATATCAATGGCTAAGGGAGGACAAACTATTGGAGCAGTGGTCACAGTAATTTCAACAGGAGCAATATACGCCTTTTGTACAGGCCAATTAGCTTTATTTAGCAACCAACTCGGTCCTTTAAACCATGATACAGCATTTACAAATTTAGCATAAGGTAAACCTCGAGACAAGAAATCAGCTGGATTCTCCTCACCTGGTATATGATTAAATGTTAACATATGCTGACCCAAACTATTATACTTCTCTTGCATCTGATTAATTTCAGCGACTCTGTTTTGTACGTACACAATTTTACTGTTTCCTTTATGAATCCATTGTAAGGATACCTCATTATGAGACCAAATTACAGTGTCGCTAATATTTATCTCCTGCAACTTATTTCTTATATAATTAGCTAATTTGACACCTACATAAATGGCTGTTAATTCCAACTGAGGCAAGGTACGTGATTTAATTGGAGACACTTTAGCCTTAGACATAACAAGAGAAATAACACTATTACATTGAAGGTAAGCAACTGCTCCATATGCCAATTTTGAAGCATCACAAAAAATGTGGAGCACATTTTTCCCATTTGGATTGGCCACCTAGCGTGGGAACTCCAACACTGGAATTTTCTCATAATCACCAATTAATTCATCCCACCTGTTAATGAATTCCTCAGGTAGAATTTCATCCCAAGCACATTTAAGTTTCCATGCTTCCTGAATTAATAATTTCCCTCTTATAGTAAGGGGTGACACTAAACCTAGTGGATCAAAACATTTGGAAACTTCAGCAAGCAAAACTCTCTTAGTTAATTTGTTGGGCATACTGTAATTAATAGGTTTTAACATTAACAAATCTCTCTCAGTATCCCAAGTTAAACCCAATACATTACTACATTTTGGCATTTCATCTCCAGGGAAATCTTTACTTATTTTGTCCTTTAATTTGGACAAATTACTATTCCATTCCCTCAGAGGCATATTTGCACTTTGCATTATTTTATTAGCCTCTCCATAAGTCATTAACAGTTCCTCTTCAGTTGACGTCACACCCAGGAAATTGTTCACATAAAATTGTTTGCTCATTACTTTACTCAATGGCCTTCCCGTACGTTTAAGGTGTGCATTTATCGTCGCTTGAAGTAGGAACGGACGGGATGTAGCACCAAATAATACGCTCCTAAAGCGAAAGGTTTTCAGAGGGCTAAGTGGGTCACTAGGATTCTCAGGCCATAAGAAGCGGGTACAATCCCGGTCAGCCTCTTGTAAGCCCACTCTTAGGAAAGCTTTACTTATGTCAGCCGTAAAGACATAGTGCTTCACTCTGAAATTTAATAAGATATCTCCTAATTTTTCCGTCAATGATAAACCTGTCATCAAACAATCATTTAAACTAGGTACATTTTTGTTACTCCTGGCACTACAATTAAACACAATTCTCAGAGGAGTGGTCTTAGAATCCTTCTTCACTCCGTGATGGTGCAAATAGTGACCATAAATTTCGGCTTGCTCAGGAGGTACCTCTTCTATAAATTTATTAATTAACTGCTCAGCAATTATATCATTATAGGCAGTTAACAATTCTGGTGTCTTACTCAGTTTGCGGAGCTGAGCCTTTAATCGTCCATATGCCATTCTGTAATTAGTGGGCAATTCTGGATGGTTCAGTCTCCACGGAAGTCGCACCCAGTATTGTACAGATTCAAATTTTACATCTCTCAGGTATTGCTCCTGAGTAAAAGAATCGTCTGGACTTTCTTCATTTACATTTATTACAGTGCTGTCTAATTCCCACAATTTATGCACTGGCTCAACACCATCCTCTATGGAAGAATTATACTGGGGCACGACTTCATGAGTAAGACACACAGTTATGGTATTTGTAGTTTCCTCTAGTCATGAATTATTATTATGAGGAATTCTACCATACATTACATGGCCTCCTGCAGTCTTCAAAAGGGTGACACCACATTTCTTTACCATACCCTTTACAAAGGAGGTATAATAGTCACTACCTATCAAAATATTTATTGGACCTACAGAATCATCACTTACACCTGAAGGTGCTAAATTTACATTATGTGAAAGTCTTTCTGTAGCTTTACTAAGCCCTACTGTAGTTATTTTCTCTGGAAGTCTATCTACAATTACTGCATTAACACGTTTTTTCTCATTGCCCAACCTGACAGTTACATAAACAGTGTCATACAATTGAGACCTTTTATCCGAGAGAAAACCAGATAATTTTAAAGTTGTGGGATCTCCCATCTGTACTTTCATACCATCAAGACATTTACTTTTTATGAAAGTACGTTGGGATCCCTGGTCTAATAATGTAGTTACATTTTTTGATTTATGCCTTTTATCATCAATTTTTACCTGTAACACAGGTAAGGCTATTTCAGCAACACCATCATTATTAACATTAGCAGCAATTTTTACATTAGCCACTGTTGTGTCAGGATTGTCAACATTATCATTATTATCAACATTATCATATTATAGACCTTTACACATGACTATATGGTGTCCTCCTTTGTGACACTGATAACAGTTGTTTAATTTGACATGACAATCCTTTACATTGTGATTACCTAAACACCTGATACATCTGTCAAGTTCTTCCAATCTTTCAACTTTATCATTCCATGAATTGTATGCATTGCAATTCTTAGAAAAATGAGTACCCTTGCAGAAAAGACAATCTCTCCTTTCTTTGACTGGTTTCTTATTAGCTGGGCTACTCTTAGGAGGGTACTTATTCTTCTTACCTTGTGGAGAATCATTATTTCTGATTCCTGCTAATTGATATGCATCTATGCAACTCTTTTTAGGAAATGAATTTTGATTATTAACATTGGGATAATTTTTCCCTTCGTGAAACTTGACAGATACCTCAGAGTTATTATGTGTTGCACCTTTAAAATGAGTTAGTTGGCTGGTCTGCAACTGCACAATTAATTCTTGTAGACCTAGTCTTATTTCCTCCAGACCAAAATAACCCTTGTGATATTTGTTCGAGAGCCATTCAAGTGTTTTATAGCTTAATTTATTCTGTACCATGGCACTCAATAACCAGGCTGATTCCTTCAGATTATATTTATTACTTAAAGTTTTGAGAGCGCTCTCCAGTTTAACTCTAAACTGCTGTAAACCTTTGTAAGTGTGATCTGGAGATTTTAAATTAACAATGATATTCACTAGATCCAACCTACTTTGTTCTGTATTACCATAAGTGACTTTCAACAAGTCAACTGCTTCCTTGTATAAGAGTCATCTACATTGGGAAAGGCTTGTATGAGTATGTGAGCATCTCCTCTTACCTGTCCTTTGAGGTAAAATAATTTAGTTACACAGGCTAGGTCACTCCTGTCATGCACAGCTGCTTTAAAAATTGACCAAAACTCCTCCCAGTTTTCACCAGGATTAAACACAGGCAAACATAGGTCTGGGAGTTTTGGCAAAGACATATTATTTATTAGAGGAGACTGATTAACTGTCTGGTTTACACATTTTAATTTATTCAAGGCCTGACTTTTACAAGAAAGAATCTTTTCCTCTAATTCATAATACTGATTAATCATGAGATCTACTTCAGTCTCATCTACACAGTTTACTAACAAATCTCCTTCATATTTGTTGTAATATAATTTGTATGAATCATATCTATTACCTAAAGCATCTAAATACAATTTTAAATCATCAGTATTCACAGTTTCTTGATTCATTAATTCCAAGCACTTATTATATGCCTTGGTTACATGACCCTTTCTAGCTTGCAATGATGCTTTCTTTGCTCTATATTCCATATGTTTGTCTTCTATATTAATTTTCTCATTTTCAGCCATGATGCAATGTATTAAATTCAACTTAATAACACTGATTATGTACTAAATTATGCACTTTATAAAGGTAAATAGTACAACTTACCTTTGAATAAATCTTAGCTACCTGAGCTTAGCAATTACATGTAAGAAAATTATATAAATTTTAAATGTACATTAATACAAACCTTTAGCCAGCCTTGGCTTATCAAAATTAATATTATACAAATTAATAAATCCTTGCCAGGATTTGGCAAAGCAAAATTAATATTATACACATTAATATTAGTTACACTTAGCTTATCAATTACACATACACTGATATAAATCTTGACCAGAATTATCTTATCAAATTAATATTATACAAATACATTAATATAAATCCTAGCCACTTTGGCTTTGCAAAATTAATATACACATTAATATAATTAGCTACACTTGGCTTATCAATTACACATACACTTATACACATTAATATAATCTTTAGCCATACTTGACTTATCCAAATTAATATTGTAATAATTATAATCCACTACACATTAAGTAAATTTGTGAACTTAACATCCACCTCCTTCTGTCATTTCATATATAATTATTAAGTAATTAACTAATTAATGACTTCACTAATTACCTCCGGTTCAAGAAGGACCAACGGGCAAATTAAATGTGGAAAATTGCATTTATCTGAATGTATCATTATATACATAACAGTAAATGAACATAGATAATTATTATTTATCAGCTAGACAAGTAGGAATTTGGGACACCTAGGTCGCAAAAAATGTCCCCCTTCGATACGTACAACTGTCATATCCACAAGTTGCTCTGGACTTATTAATTATATGAAATATACATCACCAGGAATGCTGGTAAATATATACATTTGTGGACTGTATATTAAATTAAAAATGATTATATATAAATACACATTTATATAACAGAAGGAGAATATATCTTAATCATAACACTCGCCAATTTGACTGGAGATTAAGTTGTATCATACTCAGAAAACCTCACTGTCTATACATGAAAATAACAACTGGCCAGTTATAACATAACAGACTTGTCTGAGGTTCCTGGAGTTGTCCTGTCCTGTCGCCTGATATCTCAAGTTATGCAGGAATGCACATACAACAATTTCGCCTCCTATTTGAGAGGTGTCAGCCCAATTTTAACCTCTAGAGCACGAAAATTCCTTCCCATTACACTAACGTTGTATCCAATTCAAATTAACAATGGCGACTCCTCTTGTCTGCGCAGGCGCAGGTCCAGTTTCCCATTTTCCATAATATAATTCTTTTAAATACAGTATGGCTATCTATTTACATATAACTACTGTATTTCTGGAAAATATATGCAGTATTTTCCACAGTTTTGTTGGACAGAAGACGTAAATACGGCATTACTGGCACACACTTGATACTAGTACCACAGACACTAGCCCAGTGACAACACGTGTGAATATTCTATAGTGAAAAGCCAACTCCCCCTTCCCCATGTAACATCCACCCCTTCTAGTGACGAGCCAGCTCCCATGTCACATCCCATCTACCCCCACTTTAGTGAAAGACCCCTCAAGGTAGGTTCCTTACCTGGAGAGGATTTCGGGGATCAACGCCCCCGCGGCCCGGTCTGAGACCAGGTCTCTGGATGTTTGTAAGCCAGGGGCTTAGTCTCTTGGCTGTGATTTGTTTTTATTGGACAATGTTATAGTTTTTTTTTGTAGGAAAATTTTGACACATCAATATCGAGGCTGGCTGCTAGCTCACTTTGCCAGTCATTGTTACTTAATGCTGAAATAAAATTATTTACTGAAATCTCGTCATGTAGTGGGAATGAGATCTTGTGTCCTGTGGGAGTTTACACAAGTTTGTTATGAAAAAGGTGGGATAGTGGCCTGTGGAGGTATCTGTGATAATGTCTGCTCTTAGTGGGGATATAGTGTTGGTCCAGATATGGCCAAGTAGTGAGGCACTTGTCTCGGTGATTCTTGTTGGTTTGTTTGGTTATAGATGGTAGGAGTAAGCAGTTGCTCAGTGTTAGTGAATTCCGTTATTCTGGGTCCGTGTTCATGGATGAGGGTAATGTTGGTGAGGGGCTCTTGATCTAAGGAATTGGATTTGTGCTCCAATTCCCTAAATTAAGCCTGAATACCTTCCACCCCCCCACAGGCGCTCTATAATCCTACGGGTTTAGCCCCTCCCCATGATTATAATAATAATAGTGAAAGACCAACTTCTGTGTTACACCCATCCTCTCTAGTGATTAGCGAACCTGTGTTACAGCCATCCTCTCTTTCTAGTGATAAGCCAACCCGTGTTACATCCAGACCTTTACCAGTCCGTCCTCTTAATCACAGTATTTGACTGTTATAAAGGCAGTCAAATGGGAGCCAATGAAGGATCTTTCAACAGTCCATTTTTTTTTTATATCGGTCAGTGGCTTTGCGTTTTCTGTACTTTCGGCAGAACGTTTTATCATATTAATCCTATATTTATAATTTTTCCGTTGCTATATAATTGGTTATTTTTAATGGATAGAGGGCAACCTAACCTAACCGAGAAATTTGGCGAAAGCGTTTGTGAGAAATGTCACAAATTTTTATGTGAGTTTAGAGGATGAGTTATCTTTAATGACAGGCAGACCCCCGTGTCACATCCACCCTCTTTATTAATAAGCCAACCCCTGTAGATTATTTGTAGTCACTTCCAGGGATCACCTTTCCTACGCCCTAGTCCCAGACCGGGCCTTCCAGTTGCTTTTTTGAGCGACCAGGCTGTTCATGCCAGTTGCACTGACTTTAGGAAATTATCAAGTTCACTCTTGAAGTTTTTTTTTTTTTGTTTGGTAATTCACTTATGTGCGAAGGGAACATACTGGAGATTCTTTCATTTATTAAGTTCTCTTTTTACTGTACTCATCGTTTTTCATTTGAAGTATTTTACACCGTCTGTCAAATTTATTGCTTTCACGTTGAGTGACTTCAGTGTGCAGGTTTGGGGCCAGTCCCTACAGAATTTTCCAGGTTTCACCTACATTCGAAGGAGTACAGTTCAAGGGACTATAAGCATTCCTAGTAGGTCAGATGCTTGACTGAATTTAGATGAGCAATGAAGGTTCTCTGGACGTTTTCTAATTCCGCTATTTCTCCTGCTTTAAAGGGGCCGGTTTATACAGTAATATTTCAGCCTAGAGAGAACAAGTGACTTAAGAGAATCATCAGTGGCTCCGCATCTTTTGTTTTAAACGTTCTAGTTATCCAGTCAGTCTTTTTTCTTGCAGTCGTTATGATAACGTTGTTGTAGTCCTTGAATGTGAGATCGTCTGACGTTGTCATTCTCAGTCTCTCATATTGAACTTCCGCTCTGTGGTATGATATTAGTTTGTCTTCTATACTATTTCAGTCTTTAATTATTAAATTTACCATAACAGAGTAACTGAAATTTATCCTCTGGAAGACTTGGGTTATATCAGCTTGAAGATTGGCTGTGTCCTTGGTGGATGCCACTCATACAGATTCTGGTAGTGTCTACTAAGGATGATATGGTAATATTATTTATGCTTGTGGGATTTCCAGATTTCATTCTGTTTATTATTACTCTCTGTGTTCTGTTAAGAACTAAAATATCCATGTGCTGACTTTCTCAGCTATTCATTTTCTACGCATTTTATACGCTATTACACCATGGTCGCACTTGTCAAAGGTGTTTGCGAAGTTCTTGTACATTTATGAATCTTGTTTGTTTTCCAGTGCATCCAAAACAATGTTATAATGGTCCAGCAATTGAAAAACGCAGGAGCAACAGACTAAAATCATGGTTCCCTGGGTTGTACAATTTTCATGATTACGTGTGATTGACAGTCTTGCTTTTCAAGTCCTTTTAAAATATTTTGATAATGTCTGATGCTAGTGCTACTGGTTTATAGTTGTTTGTGATCGCTTTACTGCCACCTTTACGGAGTGGGGCTATGTCGATGAGGTATAGTGACTGGGATGGCATTGGTGTCCAATCTTCCTCTCTGTAAAATGTTTAGGGCACTATATGGTGGTTTCTTTACAATTATTGATGAATGTAGAGTTCCAAGAGTCTGGGTCTGGGACAGAGTGCTTGGGCTGCTATCAATATCTTCGATGTCAAGTGGAGATAAGGTTACGTCAGAAATTTTGGAGATGTCGGCAGTGTTTAGTCTTATTCATTAAAAAAATCATGGGTGTCGTCAACCTTTAGGCTGATTAATAGTTCACTGCAGAAAGAGTCGTATTGTGACTTCAGTATTTCATTCAGTTCTTTTTTAATCATCATTATATGTTCCATATCCTTTCAGTAGGAGCCCGATGCAAGGTGTTTTTGTCCTCAAGTTTGAATAAGATAAGAAATATTTTGGGATTTCTTTCAGTTTTGTTTATGGCTCTTTGTTCCATTTGTTTCTCCTGGACTCTACATGACACATTCAGTTTGAGCTCAGTGTCCTCTGTTTCTCTAACAAGTGTTGTATTTTGTGTTTCAGAGAGTCTGCTGGTTTTTAGAGGCTCTGTTATCCGTCACTTTTGCCTGGAGAAAGAGCATGTCTCTTTAATTTGCATTTTCTCTTTCTTTTCTGTGTGTCTGGGGCATAATGTACTTTAAGCAACAGTGAGTTCATTCTCTCGAGAAACTGGTTTAGATCCATGCTAGGCGTATGGTACTCGCAGCATGTTTCAGTAATGTCACGATAGATATGGTTCCAGTTGATGCTCTTATTGTTGAAGCTAAACTTTTTGAATTTCTCCCTCATAACTGGCCGTATTTTGCTGTTCCAGATCAATTTATATATAAAGGTCTCAACCTCGATTAGTTTGTCGTTAGTCTTTGACACCATTACTTCCCTGGCCAGGTCCTCATTATTCGTGAATATAAGGTCGAGGATATTTCATCTTCTAGTAGCATTTACTGTGTGCTAGCTTGAGAATTTATTGCAGAAGCTTAATGATTCGATTGTGTGAGATTGTTCATACAGACTAGCTCCCGAGACTCCGTTATTACAGTACGTATTCCTCATATTTCTCCATATGAGATTTCGTAAATTAAATTCGCTAAGCAGTAGGATAGTTTGGGTTACACTGGTCTTCGATCTCCTGGGATTTTTTTTATAGTGGTTTATATACAAGTACGACAACTAGATATTGATTTTAAATTTTAGCCGCCAAAAGGTCACCTATATTGTTTGTTTTGTTAAGTAGTTCAGTGCACATGAATGACTCTAACATACAGACCAACTCTCCCTTTTTGCTTATTTTTCAATCACATCTAAATAGGTTGTACCCATGGGTCTCTGTAAAAGCTGCAGATATTGACCTGGACTCATTGAACACACCATTGATGAATAGCATTTCGTTCTTGTTACTCGGGTAAGGCCTTGCTTGTTTGCGAACACAAATGCTGTTCTATTGTTTGTTGCTGTACTTAGGGGCTTTTTTGTTGGCCTTAATATGTGGCTCTGATGAGCCAGCCACTGGCTTTGTTACCAGTCCAACATGGCTCCGAGGTCGTGATACTTTTTAACCATTTCTCACCATTTTTTTTCACTTCTAACTCTAAAAAACTCACTGCTAGTTGTATAGTTAAGAATAACATGTTCAGTTGTGCGGTCAAGTTGCTATATACACTTAGTTCTCTTCATATGGAATGCCTAACAGCTTGCAGTAAGTAAGTTTATTCAGGTATACACAAATACAGTTACATAGATTATCATACATAGCAGCATATGTGTGGAGAACCTAGGATAACCAAAAAAAGTCCGAGTGACTTATTTCCACTGGAGTCCTTTTAATACCTTATTATTATACTATAAAGGAGGTAATATTATTATACTATAAAGATGATAATATATTATTATACTCTAAAGGAGATATGAGAGGAATAAGGTAAAATGAGTTACATGTATTTATATTTACATATGTGTTAGCTAAAAAAATAAAAAAAAATCATTCACCTCCCTTTCTGTGGGTACATTCATTAGGTACCTTTTAGCTCTCTTCTTGAACTGGTTCATGCTGTGACTGGCTTTGACATGTGCAGGCATTCTGTTCCATTCCTTTATTGCTGTACAATAAAAGGTGTTTGAAGCCTGGCCACTCACTGTGGATACTACAAAGTTGTGCTTTTTCCCTAGTACTATGATTACTTTGGTTCCCAGCCTTGACAAAATTGGCAGCAAGATATTCTGGACTTTGTTTGTGAGGAATTTTATAAACTTGATTTAACTTCTGTTGTTTTACTGTCTTCAACATTCAGCATAGCCAATTGTTGTAATTCATCCTGGCCTGCATGTTCTCTTGGACCAGGTCCAGGATAAATCTTACCTTGGGTGATTTGCAGTCTTTCAGTTGTTTGTTAAGGCAGAGTACAATGAAGAACAAGCGTAGTCCATATGACATTGTATAAGGGCTAGACATAGGGTCCTGGGAGCTTCAGTAGGTAGATACTGTACTTGTCTGTAGAGGAACTTCAGTCTGGCATTCGCTTTCTTTACTACGCTGTTCCCTATGAATTCTCCTGACATGCATGGGTCAAAGGGGATTCCCAGATATTTTACTGAGGAAACTGAAGGGATGGATTCCCCATTACACTAAACATTAAAATTATTTACCCTTCTCAGTTTATGTTTCGTGCCAAAGAGTATGTCTTATGTCTTCCCGAGGTGTAGCGATAGTTTGTTTTTTAACATAACAACATAAGAAAGAAGGAACATTGCAGTAGGCCTACTGGCCCATGCGAGGCAGGTCCAAGTCTCCTACCGGTTTAAGCCAATGCCTCAACCTAGTCAGGTCAGGTCACATTCACTTAAGGAAGGAACACGGCAACTGGCCTAGTAGCACAAGCTAATCAGGTCCAACTCACACCCACTCATGTATTTATCTAACCTATTTTTAAAACTACACAACGTTTTAGCCTCTATAACTGTACTTGGGAGTTTGTTCCACTCATCCACAACTCTATTACCAAACCAGTGCTTTCCTATATCCTTCCTGAATCTGAATTTTTCCATCTTAAAACCATTGCTACGAGTCCTGTCTAGGCTAGATATTTTCACCACGTTATTTACATCCACTTTATTTAATCCTGTCTTCCATTTATACACTTCAATCATATCCCCTCTTATTCTACGCCTTTCTAGAGAGTGCAGATTCAGGGCCCTCAGTCTATCCTCATAGGGAAGATTTCTGATACATGGGATCAACTTTGTCATCCTCCTTTGTATGTTTTCCAGAGCATTTATATCCATTCTGTAATACGATGACCAAAACTGTGCAGCATAATCTAAATGAGGCCTAACCAGGGATATATAGAGTCGAAGAACAACCTGAGGACTCCTATTATTTATGCTTCTTGATATGAAGCCAAGGATTCTGTTAGCTTTATTGCGAACACTTAGGCACTGTTGTCTTGGTTTCAGATTACTGCTAACCAGAACTCCTAAATCTTTTTAGCAATCCGTAATATTAAGATCTACATTATTTAGTTTATATGTGGCATGGTTATTTTCCTGTCCAACATTTAGAACTTTGCATTTATCTATATTAAACTGCATCTGCCACTTCTCCGACCACTGCACCAGTCTATTCAAATCTTCCTGGAGTACTCTAATGTCCTCGTCAGAATGAATTCGACGGCCTATTTTGGTGTCATCGGCAAACTTGCTTATGTCGCTGTTTATGCCCTCATCAATGTTGTTTATGTAGATTGTGAACAACAGGGGGCCCAACGCTGACCCCTGTGGAACACCGCTCGTGACGCTTCCTCACTCTGATTTCTCCCCATTTATGCAAACTCTCTTCTGCCTATTTGTCAACCATGCCTCTATCCAGGAAAAAATTTCTCCTCCTATTCCTCCTACTAACCATTTGCTGCAGGACTCCAGTTCCAGTGTTATTACATTAGCTTTATCTTGTGGGTCTTTATCTGACACTAACGGAGCACTGTCATCCGCATACAGTAGGAGTTTGCATTTGACACTGATGGACCTGTCGTTTACATAACATAGGAATAATAAGGGACCCAGAATGCTACCTTGGGGAACTCCACATGCTATCGGCAGGGATTCTGATTCTGTTTTATTGATTTTGATAATTTCTTTCCTGTTGTTAAGATAGGACTTAAACCAGTCTACGGAACCTATGCCGATAGCTTGAGGTTTCTTACATAATATATTGCGGTTGACAGTTTCGAAGGCGTTTTGCAAGTCTAAGGTTACCATTCCTATGAGGTTCCTTATCGACATTTCAGTTCTCATGTAATCCATCAGATTAATTAGGGGGGTGTCAGTTGAATAAGATCTCCTAAAGCCTGATTGGTAACTATGAAGAGTGTTTTTGTCATTAAGATACTTAACTACTTGACAGTACACCGCCCTCTCTAGAATTTTGGATATTTGACTGAGTATACTAACAGGCCTATAGTTGTTAGGTAAGACACATATGCAACAGTTAGGTATCTTTATTTCGAAACGTTTCGCCTACACAGTAGGCTTCTTCAGTCGAGTACAGAAAAGTATCTTCTGCTTCTATCAACTTTTCTGTACTCGACTGAAGAAGCCTACTGTGTAGGCGAAACGTTTCGAAATAAAGATACCTAACTGTTGCATATGTGTCTTACCTAACAACCTGTCGGTATTTTATACCATTTTAATGTTCAGGCCTATAGTTGCTGAAATCAGACCTACTATTTTTCTTGAAGCTAAGAGTAACTCTGACCTCCTTGAACCCCTCTGGTAGGGTATTAGTGGCAATGGACGAATTTAGCAAGTGAGCAATGGGGACTGGCAGTTCAGAGGCACCATCTTTTAGGAACTTAGACGGGATGTTATCTGGACCGGTGCTCTTAATTGAGTTTAATCTGCTTAGTTCTTTTTGCACGAAGTTATGAGATACACTTACTAGTTGATAACTGTCTGGGGTTACCCTTTTATTGGTATAGTATGTTTTAAACTTATCAGACCTTTGACTTTCACTTATTAAATTATAGCACATTTTAGGGTGAAAGTATGTGCAAGTCCTCATTAAGAGACATAGTCTCTTAATGAATTCTCCTCATTAAGAGACATAATCTCTTAATGAGGAGAATTCAGCAATTCTTCAGATGGAGGTATCGACAAGTTCCATATTTGGTTTTCAGCTGATTAGTTATGTGTAAGTTCCCCCAGGTGTGTTGTCCACACACCCGCATTTTCTGATGGCCGCAATTAATTGGATTTGGGTTGGAGGTCCTGTTGTTGTCATTGGTTGTAACTTTCTCAAAGCTGACCATGAGCTTCGTTTTAAAGTCTACTGAAAGCCGACAAACCAACACGATCTTCTCCGCTTCTACTTTCACTACGACACCAAAACTAAACGTGGCGTAATCAAAACCTTCTCCCTTATCCATTCTGTAATGCGGTGACCAGAACTGAGCAGCATAATCTAAATGAGGCCTAACCAAGGATATATAGAGTTGAAGAACAACCTGAGGACTTCTGTTATTTATACTTCTAGATATGAAGCCAAGATTTCTGTTCGCTTTATTGCGAACACAGTGCATTAGTGTTCGCAATAAAGCGAACAGAATTCTTGGCTTCATATCTAGAAGTATAGACAATAGAAGTCCTCAGGTTGTTCTTCAACTCTATATATCCTTGGTTAGGCCTCATTTAGATTATGCTGCTCAGTTCTGGTCACCGTATTACAGAATGGATATAAATGCTCTGGAAAACGTACAGAGGAGGATGACAAAGTTGATCCCATGTATCAGAAATCTTCCCTATGAGAATAGACTGAGGGCCCTGAATCTGCACTCCATCGAAAGGCGTAGAATTAGGGGGATATGATCGAGGTGTATAAATGGAAAACAGAAATAAATAAAGGGGATGTAAGTAGCGTGCTGAAAATTTCCAGCCAAGACAGGACTCGCAGCAATGGTTTCAAGTTGGAAAAATTCAGATTCAGGAAGGATATAGGAAAACACTGGTTTGGTAATAGAGTTGTGGATGAGTGGAACAAACTCCCGAGTACAGTTATAGAGACTAAAACATTGTGTAGTTTTAAAAATAGGTTAGATATATACATGAGTGGGTGTGAGTTGGACCTGACTAGCTTGTGCTACTAGGTCTGATGCCGTGCTCTTTCCTTAAGTGGAAGTGACCAGACTGGGTGGGTCATTGGGCTAATCCGGGGGGGGGGACATGGACCTGCTCCGCATGGGTCACTAGGCCTGTTGCAGTGTTCCTTCTTTCTTATGTTCTTATGTTCTTCGTCCCCTCCAATTCTATGGTAAGTAGTGAATTTCTTGAGGAAGAATGCTCTGTCATCGAACAAGTATTTTGTAAACTTAACTATTCTCTTCACTTCACTAGAGACTGCAGACACTGTGCATATAACATCTTCAACTCGTCCAAACAAGATACCACCGAGAGAAGATACATAGTTCTCCTCACTAACTCTTTTCCAATACTGCATTCCCAGTATCTACCACCACATTGACCACCATAGAAGACATCACCAGTAAGAGACACCACAAAATTCAGTCCTCTGCAGGAGTACACGTAATCCCGTGCAACGATTGCAACCAATTATACCTGGGCGAGACATCCAGAGCCTTCCAAACACGCATATCAGAACACCAATACGCAAGAAGAATGGACGATTTGAAGAATGCCTGTGTTCTACACCGAAACTTCCACAACCACTTTAATCAAATACAGAGATGCGAGACGCATCGCCAGAGAAGAAGACAGTGTCGCAGGATCTTGAAATCAGTGTCACAGGATCTTGGAATCATCACTCATCTGTATATTCAACAGTTGCAGTCAGAACAACAGCTTGTACAACATAGCTGAACCCCCTTGCTAGGAAACTTCATCGTTATCCCACATAGCAACAAAGCTACTTGCCCATTCCGTGCAGGTCGTTCTCAAATCCAACCTCTTCTCAGAATTCCCCAACTGATTCTTTTCGTCACTCTGTTCCCTATATACTCTCTGCTCAGGTAGACCTGTTTGTGATCTGATAAACCCCTCTGTGTGGGGGAGACGTAGTCAATAAAGGGTCGCATTATACAGTACTCCACTTGTGTCGGTATTTTATACCATTTATCTCCAGCCTTGGGCCAAGACTTATGAACATCAACCAGAAGGTATCTGCAACACTGCTGGGACAAGTGTAGAAGTCAAATACCTCCGCCAAGTGCCAGATCAGCAAGGCTGTGAGGGATATGTGGGCCAGCGGGATACAAGCAGTAAGAGCCTGGTTGAGCAGGCAAGCACCAGACATGCCTGGACCAGGGATGGACACCAGGAATAGGAAAACTCTCGAAACCCATCAAAGGTATACGATGTGTAAAGATAAAGGTACGTAACCTTTTAACTTAACATAACCTTTCCTTTCTAACCTAATCTAACATTCTAACTTAACCTAACCTTCCAAACTTAACCTAACCAATCCTAAACTATCCCAGCATAACCTAAGCTAAGCCAGCCTAACCTAATCTGACCTAATCTTCCCTTCTTAGTTTAAACTTTCTGTTTCTCACATCATAGAGCCTATTCTCTCATCAGTACACACTGAAGCTTGACTTCTACGTCACCCTGGCAGCGCCAGAGGTCACATTTTAACATCCCATTAACATACGTCTGTCCAGTCTGAAGACATTTATTTATCTCGGTCTTAAGACCCTTATTTATCTCGGTCTTAAGACCCTTATTTATCTCGGTCTTAAGACCCTTATTTATCCTAAGCTGTGTTATAGTCATACACTATTAGCCAGTTAGTCTCATGTTGATTGTTAGTGAATGTTGATTGTTAGTGAATGTTGATTGTTAGTGAATGTTGATTGTTAGTGAATGTTGATTGTTAGTGAATGTTGATTGTTAGTGAATGCTGATTGTTAGTGAATGTTGATTGTTAGTGAATGTTGATTGTTAGTGAATGTTAATTGTTAGTGAATGTTGATTGTTAGTGAATGTTGATTGTTAGTGAATGTTAATTGTTAATGAATGTTGATTGTTAGTGAATGTTGATTGTTACTGAATGTTGATTGTTACTGAATGTTGATTGTTACTGAATGTTGATTGTTACTGAATGTTGATTGTTACTGAATGTTGATTGTTACTGAATGTTAATTGTTACTGAATGTTGATTGTTAGTGAATGTTGATTGTTAGTGAATGTTGATTGTTAGTGAATGTTGATTGTTACTGAATGTTGATTGTTAGTGAATGTTGATTGTTACTGAATGTTAATTGTTACTGAATGTTGATTGTTAGTGAATGTTGATTGTTACTGAATGTTGATTGCTACTGAATGTTGATTGTTAGTGAATGTTGATTGTTAGTGAATGTTGATTGTTACTGAATGTTGATTGCTACTGAATGTTGATTGTTAGTGAATGTTGATTGTTACTGAATGTTAATTGTTACTGAATGTTGATTGTTAGTGAATGTTGATTGTTACTGAATGTTAATTGTTACTGAATGTTGATTGTTGGTGAATGTTTATTGTTAGTGAATGTTGATTGTTACTGAATGTTAATTGTTACTGAATGTTGATTGTTAGTGAATGTTGATTGTTACTGAATGTTGATTGTTACTGAATGTTGATTGTTAGTGAATGTTGATTGTTAGTGAATGTTGATTGTTACTGAATGTTAATTGTTACTGAATGTTGATTGTTGGTGAATGCTGATTGTTAGTGAATGTTGATTGTTACTGAATGTTGATTGTTAGTGAATGTTGATTGTTACTGAATGTTGATTGTAACTGAATGTTAATTGTTACTGAATGTTGATTGTTAGTGAATGTTGATTGTTACTGAATGTTGATTGTTAGTGAATATTGATTGTTAGTGAATGTTGATTGTTTGTGAATGTTGATTGTTAGTGAATGTTGATTGTTAGTGAATGTTAATTGTTACTGAATGTTGATTGTTAGTGAATGTTGATTGTTAGTGAATGTTGATTGTTAGTGAATGTTGATTGTTACTGAATGTTGATTGTTACTGAATGTTGATTGTTACTGAATGTTAATTGTTACTGAATGTTGATTGTTAGTGAATGTTGATTGTTAGTGAATGTTGATTGTTAGTGAATGTTGATTGTTGGTAAATGTTGATTGTTAGTGAATGTTGATTGTTAGTGAATGTTGATTGTTAGTGAATGTTGATTGTTAGTGAATGTTGATTGTTAGTGAATGTTGATTGTTACTGAATGTTGATTGTTAGTGAATGTTGATTGTTAGTGAATGTTGATTGTTAGTGGATATTGATTGTTAGTGAATGTTGGTTGTTAGTGAATGTTGATGGTTAGTGAATGTTGATTTTTAGTGGATGTTGATTGTTAGTGAATGTTGATTGTTAGCGAATGTTGGTTGTTAATGAATGTTGATTGTTAGTGAATGTTGGTTGTTAGTGAATGTTGATTGTTAGTGAATGTTGATTGTTAGTGAATGTTGATGGTTAGTGAATGTTGATTGTTAGTGAATGTTGATTGTTACTGAATGTTGATTGTTAGTGAATGTTGGTTGTTAATGAATGTTGATTGTTAGTGAATGTTGGTTGTTAGTGAATGTTGATGGTTAGTGAATGTTGATTGTTAGTGAATGTTGATGGTTAGTGAATGTTGATTGTTAGTGAATGTTGATTGTTACTGAATGTTGATTGTTAGTGAATGTTGATTGTTAGTGAATGTTGATTGTTAGTGAATGTTGATTGTTAGTGAATGTTGATTGTTAGTGAATGTTGATTGTTAGTGAATGTTGATTGTTAGTGAATGTTAATTGTTAGTGAATGTTGATTGTTAGTGAATGTTGATTGTTACTGAATGTTGATTGTTAGTGAATGTTGATTGTTAGTGAATGTTGATTGTTAGTGAATGTTGGTTGTTAATGAATGTTGATTGTTAGTGAATGTTGGTTGTTACTGAATGTTGATTGTTAGTGAATGTTGATTGTTAGTGAATGTTGATTGTTACTGAATGTTGATTGTTAGTGAATGTTGATTGTTAGTGAATGTTGATTGTTACTGAATGTTGATTGTTAGTGAATGTTGATTGTTAGTGAATGTTGATTGTTAGTGAATGTTGGTTGTTAATGAATGTTGATTGTTAGTGAATGTTGGTTGTTACTGAATGTTGATTGTTAGTGAATGTTGATTGTTAGTGAATGTTGATTGTTAGTGAATGTTGATTGTTAGTGAATGTTGATTGTTACTGAATGTTGATTGTTACTGAATGTTGATTGTTAGTGAATGTTGATTGTTACTGAATGTTGATTGTTAGTGAATGTTGATTGTTAGTGAATGTTGATTGTTACTGAATGTTATTGTTAGTGAATGTTGATTGTTAGTGAATGTTGATTGTTACTGAATGTTGATTGTTAGTGAATGTTGATTGTTAGTGAATGTTGATTGTTAGTGAATGTTGGTTGTTAATGAATGTTGATTGTTAGTGAATGTTGGTTGTTACTGAATGTTGATTGTTAGTGAATGTTGATTGTTAGTGAATGTTGATTGTTAGTGAATGTTGATTGTTACTGAATGTTGATTGTTACTGAATGTTGATTGTTAGTGAATGTTGATTGTTACTGAATGTTGATTGTTAGTGAATGTTGATTGTTAGTGAATGTTGATTGTTACTGAATGTTGATTGTTAGTGAATGTTGATTGTTAGTGAATGTTGAGTGTTACTGAATGTTGATTGTTAGTGAATGTTGATTGTTAGTGAATGTTGATTGTTACTGAATGTTGATTGTTAGTGAATGTTGATTGTTAGTGAATGTTGATTGTTAGTGAATGTTGGTTGTTACTGAATGTTGATTGTTAGTGAATGTTGATTGTTAGTGAATGTTGATTGTTACTGAATGTTGATTGTTAGTGAATGTTGATTGTTAGTGAATGTTGATTGTTACTGAATGTTGATTGTTAGTGAATGTTGATTGTTAATGAATGTTGATTGTTAGTGAATGTTAATTGTTAGTGAATGTTGATTGTTAGTGAATGTTGATTGTTACTGAATGTTGATTGCTAGTGAATGTTGATTGTTAGTGAATGTTGATTGTTAGTGAATGTTGATTGTTAGTGAATGTTGGTTGTTAATGAATGTTGATTGTTAGTGAATGTTGGTTGTTAGTGAATGTTGATGGTTAGTGAATGTTGATTGTTAGTGAATGTTGATTGTTAGTGAATGTTGATGGTTAGTGAATGTTGATTGTTAGTGAATGTTGATTGTTACTGAATGTTGATTGTTAGTGAATGTTGATTGTTAGTGAATGTTGATTGTTACTGAATGTTGATTGTTAGTGAATGTTGATTGTTAGTGAATGTTGATTGTTAGTGAATGTTAATTGTTAGTGAATGTTGATTGTTAGTGAATGTTGATTGTTACTGAATGTTGATTGTTAGTGAATGTTGATTGTTAGTGAATGTTGATTGTTACTGAATGTTGATTGTTAGTGAATGTTGATTGTTAGTGAATGTTGATTGTTAGTGAATGTTGATTATTAGGGCATGCTGTTAGTGTATATTGTTAGTGAATTGTTTATTGTTATTGAGTGTTTATTGTTAATAAATGTTTATTGTTAGTGTATATTATTAGTAAATATTTATTGTTATTGTATATTTTTGTTACTGTATAGTTAGTGTTAGTCCTCACGCAACTACTGGACCACCATTACATTTTCTTGGATGTACTGGAGGACAGACAATCTGCAGATTTAGTATACACCGACTTTGCTAAATCCTTCGACAAATGCGATCATGGTGTAATAGCGCACAAAATTCGTACTAAAAAAAAGATGGAAAAGTGGGCAGATGGATCTTCAGCTTTCTAACCAATACAACACAAAGAGTAATGGTAAACAGAGTTAAGTCGGAGGCTGGGAAAGGCTCTGTACCACACGGCACAGTACTCCCCCATCCTGTTCCTCATCCTCATATCAGACAGATATGTGTCTTCTTTTGCAGACGATATTAGAATCTATATGAGAGGAGTGTCATCCATTGAGGACACTAAATCTCCAAGAGGATATAAAGGAAGTGTTCCAGTGGGCCATGGAAAGCAATGTGATGTTCAATGAGGACAAATTTCAGGTACTTTGTTATGGAAAACTTGAGGATATAATAGCTAGAACGGAGTATACTATAAACTAACTACACAATAGAGTGAAAAAAGTAACGTGAAGGACTTTGGAGTGTTAATGTCAGAGAATCTCACCTTCAAGGATCATAAGTGTCACTATCACATCTGCTAGGAAAATGATAGGATGAATAATGAGAACCTTCAAAACAAGGGATGTCATGTCAGTGGTGGAATACTGCTGTACACTAACAGCTCCGTTCAAGGCAGGAGAAATCGCAGATGTAGAGAATGTACAGAGAACATTCGCTGAACGTATAAGTTCAGTTAAGCATCTTCATTACTAGGAATGTTTGGAGTCTCTTGACCTGTTACTCCCTGGAATGAAAGCGAGAGAGAGAAATCATAATCTACACCTGGAAAATCCTAGAAGGACTGCACCCAAATCTGCAAGCAGAAATCACTCCCTATGAAAGCAAAAGACTAGGCAGATGGTGCAACATATCCCCATTGAAAAGCAGGGGCACCATGAGTACATTAAGAGAAAACACAAGTGTCCGGGACCCAAGACTGTTCAACAGCCTCCCATCATAGATAAGGGGAATTACCAATAGCCCCCCGGCTGCCTTCAAGAGAGAACTGGACAGATACTTAAAGTCAATGCTCGATCAGCTGGGCTGTGGTTCGTACGTTGGATTATGTGCGACCAGCAATAATTGCCTGGTTGGTCAGGCACTCATCCTCCAGGAGGCCTGGTCCAGAACTGGGTCGTGGGGGCGTTGACCCCCGGAATGCCCTCCAGGTAGATTCCCAGCTTTGTTATACCCCTCTCTCTCTCTCTCTCTCTCTCTCTCTCTCTCTCTCTCTCTCTCTCTCTCTCTCTGTCTCTGTCTCTGTCTCTCTCTCTCTCTCATGGCTTTGTCAGTTAAAAACAGAGTGGGGGAGTAAGTTGATGGGATGCTAAAGGTATTGGGTAGATGGCGGGAATATTTTGAGGAACTTTTAAATGTCGATGAAGAAAGGGAGGCGGTAATTTCGTGCACTGACCAGGGAGGTATAACATCTTTTAGGAGTGAAGAAGAGCAGGATGTGAGTGTGGGGGAGGCGCGTGAGACAATATGTAGTATGAAAGGGGGTAAAGCAGTTGGAACTGACGGGATCATGACAGAAATGTTAAATGCAGGAGTGGTTGGTGTTTTTGTTTAATAAATGTATGAAAGAGGTGGAAGGTACCTAGGAATTGGCAGAGAGCATGCATAGTTCCTTTATATAAAGGGAAGAGGGAAAAAAGAGAGTGTAAAAATTATAGGGGAATAAGTTTACTGAGTATACCAGATAAAGTGTACGGTAGGGTTATTATTGAAAGAATTAGAGGTAAGACAGAAAGTAGGATTGCAGATGAGCAAGGAGGCTTTAGAGTGGGTAGGGGATTTGTAGATCGTGTTTACATTGAAGCATATATGTGAAGAGTATTTAAATAAACGTAGGGAAGTTTTTATTGCATTTATGGATTTAGAAAAGGGATATGTTAAAGTGGATAGGGGAGCAATGTGGCAGATGTTGCAAGTGTATGGAATAGGTAGTAAGCTACTAAATGCTGTAAAGAGTTTTTATGAGGACAGTGAGGCTCAGGTTAGTGTGTGTAGAAGAGAGGGAGACTACTTCACGGTCAAAGTAGGTCTTAGACAGGGATGTGTAATGTCACCATGGCTGTTTAATATATTTATAGATGGGGTTGTAAAATAAGTAAATGCTAGGGTGTTCGGGAGAGGGGTGGGATTAAATTATGGGGAATCAAATACAAAATGGGAGTTGACACAGTTGCTTTTTGCTGATGATATTGTACTTTTGGTGGGATTCTAAAGAAAAACTGCAAAGGTTAGTGGACGAGTTTGGGAGGGTGTGTAAAGGTAGAAAGTTGAAAGTGAACATAGACTACAGTAAGGTGATGAGGGTATCAAACGATTTAGATAAAGAAAAATTGGATACCACATTGGAGAGAAAGAGTATGGAAGAAGTAAATGTTTTCAGATATTTGAGAGTTGACTTGTCAGTGGATGGGCTTATGAAATATGAGGTTAACCATAGCACTGATGAAAGCAAAGAGGTGAGTGGTGCGTTGAGGTATCTGTGGCAAAGAATGGAATGTATGAAAGTATAGTGGTACCAATACTCTTATATGGGTGTAAAGCTTGGGTTGTAAATGTTACAGCGATGAGGCGGCTGGAGGCAGTGGAGATGTCGTGTCTTAGGACAATGTGTGTTGTAAATATTATGCAGAGAATACGGAATGTGGAAATTAGGAGGAGGTGTGGAGTTATTAAAAGTATTAGTCAGAGGGCTGAAGAGGAGTTGTTGAGGTGGTTTGATCATTTAGAAAGAATGGAACAAAGTAGAATGACTTAGAGAGCGTAGGGAAAAGAAGGCGGGGTAGGGGTCGTCCTCGAAAAGGTTGAAGGGAGGGGATAAAGGAGAATTTTTGGGCGAGGGGCTTGGACTGCGTGCTAAAGGAATAACAGGAAAATTCGGTCGATGGATCTATAATTTCCTCACTAACAGAACACAGAGAGTAGTAGTCAACAGAGTAAAGCCCCAGGCAGCCACGGTGTAAAGCTCTGTTCCACAAGGCACAGTACTCGCTTCCATCTTGTTCCTCATCCTCATATCTGACATAGACAAGGATGTCAGCCACAGCACCGTGTCTTCCTTTGCAGATGACACCCGTATCTGCATGACAGTGTCTTCCATTGCAGACACTGCAAGGCTCCAGGCGGACATCAACCAAATCTTTCAGTGGGCTGCAGAAAACAATATGAAGTTCAACGATGAGAAATTTCAATTACTCAGATATGGTAAACACGAGGAAATTAAATCTTCATCAGAGTACAAAACAAATTCTGGCCACAAAATAGAGCGTAACACCAACGTCAAAGACCTGGGAGTGATCATGTCGGAGGATCTCACCTTCAAGGACCATAACATTGTATCAATCGCATCTGCTAGAAAAATGACAGGATGGATAATGAGAACCTTCAAAACTAGGGATGCCAAGCCCATGATGACACTCTTCAGGTCACTTGTTCTATCTAGGCTGGAATATTGCTGCACACTAACAACAGAGAACTTTCACGGCACGCTTAACGGAGATAAAACACCTCAATTACTGGGAGCGCTTGAGGTTTCTAAACCTGTATTCCCTGGAACGCAGGAGGGAGAGATACATGATTATATACACCTGGAAAATCCTAGAGGGACTAGTACCGAACTTGCACACGAAAATCACTCACTACGAAAGCAAAAGACTTGGCAGACGATGCAGCATCCCCCCAATGAAAAGCAGGGGTGTCACTAGCACGTTAAGAGACCATACAATAAGTGTCAGGGGCCCGAGACTGTTCAACTGCCTCCCAGCACACATAAGGGGGATTACCAACAGACCCCTGGCAGTCTTCAAGCTGGCACTGGACAAGCACCTAAAGTCAGTTCCTGATCAGCCGGGCTGTGGCTCGTACGTTGGTTTGTGTGCAGCCAGCAGCAACAGCCTGGTTGATCAGGGGCTGATCCACCAGGAGGCCTGGTCACAGACCGGGCCGCGGGGGCGTTGACCCCCGAAACTCTCTCCAGGTAAACTTCAGGCACCTTTCAAGGCAGGTGAAATTGCTGACCTAGAAAATGTACAGAGAACCTTCACAGCGCGCATAACGGAGATAAAATACCTCAATTACTGGGAGCGCTTGAGGTTCCTGAACCTGTATTCCCTGGAATGCAGGCGGGAGAGATACATGATTATATACACATGGAAAATCCTAGAGGGACTAGTACTGAACTTGCACACGAAAATCACTCACTATGAAAGCAAAAGACTTGGCAGACGATGCAACATCCCCCCAATGAAAAGCAGGGGTGTCACCTGCACGTTAAGAGACCATACAATAAGTGTCAGGGGCCCGAGACTGTTCAACTGCCTCTCAGCATACATAAGGGGGATTACCAACAGACCCCTGGCAGTCTTCAAGCTGGCACTGGACAAGCACCTAAAGTCGGTTCCTGATCAGCCGGGCTGTGGCTCGTACGTTGGTTTGCGTGCAGCCAGCTGTAACAGCCTGGTTGATCAGGCTCTGATCCACCAGGAGGCCTGGTCACAGACCGGGCCGCGGGGGCGTTGACCCCCGGAACTCTCTCCAGGTAAACTCCAGGTAAACTCCAGCAAGCATGCTAGTGTTAGGAGTAAATAGAGACGAATAGTTTTTGGGACCTGACGAGCTGTTGGAGTGTGAGCAGGGTAAAAATTTGTGAAGGGATTCACGGAAACCGGTTAGCCGGACTTCAGTCCTGGAAATAGGAAGTACAATG
>NC_091332.1:23117897-23230397 GCF_038502225.1 Cherax quadricarinatus
GACAGGAGGGTCAGGGGAGACATGATAACGACATATAAAATACTGCGTGGAATAGACAAGGTGGACAAGGACAGGATGTTCCAGGGAGGGGACACAGAAACAAGAGGCCACAATTGGAAGTTGAAGACACAAATGAGTCAGAGAGATAGTAGGAAGTATTTCTTCAGTCATAGAGTTGTAAGGCAGTGGAATAGCCTAGAAAATGACGTAGTGGAGGCAGGAACCATACACAGTTTTAAGACGAGGTTTGATAAAGCTCATGGAGCGGGGAGAGAGAGGGCCTAGTAGCAACCGGTGAAGAGGCGGGGGCCAGGAGCTAGGACTCGACCCCTGCAACCACAAATAGGTGAGTACATACACACACACACACACACACACACACACACACACACACACACACACACACACACACACACACACACACACACACACACACACACACATACACACACATACATGGAGGGCTAAGATGATGGAGGTGGTACTGGAAAACTTCATGTACCAACACGTAAGGGACACTACAAGAGAGAGAGGAGAGGATGAACCAGCAAGGCTGGACTTAGTATTCACCTTGAGTAGTGCAGATATCGAGGACATCACATATGAAAGACCCCTTGGGGCCAGTGACCATGTGGTTTTAAGCTTCGAATACACAGTAGAGCTACAAGTGGAGGGAGAAGCAGGAAGGCCAGGACGAATGAAGCCAAACTACAAGAAAGGGGACTACACAGGAATGAGGAACTACCTGAACGGGGTTCAGTGGGACAGAGAACTGGCAGGGAAGCCAGTTAATGAGATGATGGAATATGTAGCAACAAAATGCAAGGAGGCTGAGGAGAGGTTTGTACCCAAGGGTAACAGGATTAATGAAAAAGCCAGGATGAGCCCATGGTTTACCCAAAGGTGCAGGGAGGCAAAAACCAAGTGTGCTAGGGAATGGAAGAAATATAGAAGGCAAAGGACCCAGGAGAATAAGGAGAACAGTCGTAGAGCCAGAAACGAATATGCACAGATAAGAAGGGAGGCCCAAAGACAATATGAAAATGACATAGCAGTGAAAGCCAAATCTGACCCGAAACTGTTGTACAGCCACATCAGGAGGAAAACAACAGTCAAGGACCAGGTAATCAGGCTAAGGAAGGAAGGAGGAGAGACAACAAGAAATGACCGTGAAGTATGTGAAGAACTCAACAAGAGATTCAAAGAAGTGTTCACAGAGGAGACAGAAGGGACTCCAGAAAGACGGAGAGGTGGGGCACATCACCAAGTGCTGGACACAGTGCACACAACCGAGGAAGAAGTGAAGAGGCTTCTGAGTGAGCTAGATACCTCAAAGGCAATGGGGCCAGATAACATCTCCCCATGGGTATTGAGAGAGGGAGCAGAGGCGCTATGTGTACCCCTAACAACAATATTCAATACATCTATCGAAACAGGGAGATTGCCTGAGGCATGGAAGACAGCAAATGTAGTCCCAATCTTTAAAAAAGGAGACAGACATGAAGCATTAAACTACAGACCAGTGTCACTGACATGTATAGTATGCAAAATCATGGAGAAGATTATCAGGAGAAGAGTGGTGGAACACCTAGAAAGGAATGATCTCATCAACAGCAGCCAACATGGTTTCAGGGACGGGAAATCCTGTGTCACAAACCTACTGGAGTTCTATGGCATGGTGACAGCAGTAAGACAAGAGAGAGAGGGGTGGGTGGATTGCATTTTCTTGGACTGCAAGAAGGCGTTTGACACAGTTCCACACAAGAGATTGGTGCAAAAACTGGAGGACCAAGCAGGAATAACAGGGAAGGCACTACAATGGATCAGGGAATACTTGTCAGGAAGACAGCAGCGAGTCATGGTACGTGGCGAGGTGTCAGAGTGGGCACCTGTGACCAGCGGGGTCCCGCAGGGGTCAGTCCTAGGACCAGTGCTGTTTCTGGTATTTGTGAACGACATGACGGAAGGAATAGACTCTGAGGTGTCCCTGTTTGCAGATGACGTGAAGTTGATGAGAAGAATTCACTCGATCGAAGACCAGGCAGAACTACAAAGGGATCTGGACAGGCTGCAGACCTGGTCCAGCAATTGGCTCCTGGAGTTCAATCCCACCAAGTGCAAAGTCATGAAGATTGGGGAAGGGCAAAGAAGGCCACAGACGGAGTACAGTCTAGGGGGTCAGAGACTACAAACCTCACTCAAGGAAAAAGATCTTGGGGTGAGTATAACACCAGGCACATCTCCTGAAGCGCACATCAACCAAATAACTGCTGCAGCATATGGGCGCCTAGCAAACCTCAGAACAGCATTCCGACATCTTAATAAGGAATCATTCAGGACCCTGTACACCGTGTACGTTAGGCCCATATTGGAGTATGCGGCACCAGTTTGGAACCCACACCTAGCCAAGCACGTGAAGAAACTAGAGAAAGTGCAAAGGTTTGCAACAAGACTAGTCCCAGAGCTAAGAGGTATGTCCTACGAGGAGAGGTTAAGGGAAATCAACCTGACGACAATGGAGGACAGGAGAGATAGGGGGGACATGATAACGACATACAAAATACTGAGAGGAATTGACAAGGTGGACAAAGACAGGATGTTCCAGAGATTGGACACAGTAACAAGGGGACACAGTTGGAAGTTGAAGACACAGATGAATCAAAGGGATGTTAGGAAGTATTTCTTCAGCCACAGAGTAGTCAGTAAGTGGAATAGTTTGGGAAGCGATGTAGTGGAGGCAGGATCCATACATAGCTTTAAGCAGAGGTATGATAAAGCTCACGGCTCAGGGAGAGTGACCTAGTAGCGATCAGTGAAGAGGCGGGGCCAGGAGCTCGGACTCGACCCCCGCAACCTCAACTAGGTGAGAACTAGGTGAGTACAACTAGGTGAGTACAACTAGGTGAGTACAACTAGGTGAGTACACACACAAGAAATGGTAAAGAAAAAATCATTTAATGTATTGAGTGTTTTAGTAGGCTGGATATGTGGTTTATTTGGTTTGTTTAGGACAGTATTTCTGGGATGGTCAGTTTCCGAGAAGCCAGGATTTAAGAGAGTGTTCTAGCTCTTCTTCATATCATCTCTTATTTCATTGTACTTACTAACATAATACAGTTGGTTAGACTTCCTTATTAGTTTGGTAAATACTGACGCATAGTTTTTGGTTTGTTCTTAGCAATTAAGCCTAGTCGGTATTGTTTTTCATAGTTATGTGTTTTCTTAATGGATCTGAGGATGCTGTTTGTTAGCCATGGGTTACCTAGTAGTTTTGCTGTGATCTGCTTAGTTTTAATAGGACAGAGGCTCTTGTAAATGCTCTGCAGTTTTTTCAAGAAAAATATTGACCTATTCGTTAATGCCGCTGTCATCAGTAAATTCTCTGTGCCAGTCGATATAACTTACTGCTGTAATGAAGTTATTTAATGATATCTCGCCATGGAGACAAAATGAGATCATACTAGTTTCGAGTAGCAGTTTACGTATGTAGGTTATGAGGAAGGTGGGGTAGTGATTATCCATGCTTTGAAAGCTGTTATATTTGTCCAGATATGGTCAGTTGAGGTTGCACTCATCTTACGATTCTGGTTGGTTTAGTTATAGCTGGTACGAGCAAGGAATTATTTATGTTGTTTATAAAGTCAGTCATACGAGGATCCTCGGCAAGTATCAGATAATGTTAAAGTGTTTATTAGGTTCCTTAGGTTGCCTCTTTAGGCTGCCTCATACTAATATTCTCACTAGAGGTGGTAATACTAGTATGAGGCAGCCTGTAGACTGTTCCAACTGCAATAGGAATCTTCGGGGTTTTAATTGTAAAGATACCAAATATATATTCACTATTTTCATCACTGTTACGTGTAAAGTTAGTACTTACTTGTTCTTTAGAGTAGCAAATGGTAATCTCTTCCCCCATTTGATCAGGCCTGCAGTTATGAATGGCTGTGTATCCAGGTAAGGTAAAGATGCCTGTTGTGTCATGCTGAAGTCAGGTTTTAGTAAGAATAATATAATAGATGTTAGCATTTAAAGAATCTAGGAGGGCTAGATCATCATAGTGCAACATCCGGTTATCTTTATTGTAGACGTTTCGCAATCTAGTGGCTTTATCAATACAAATTCATTGACATAAATGGAAGACAGTAGAACTATAAACAAAAGATGAGGTAATCAGTCCCTACTGAGGGACAGTTATTTCCCGAGAATTAATGATTACTATTTTGATAAGAGTAAAGATTTAAATTGGGGTCATTATCAGCGTTCATGAACTGTAAAGTGGGACTAGGAACGTGATGGACGAGGTAGAGGTATCAGTAGTTAAACACTAGCGATAAGATCACTGGAGTGGCTGACAGAATATAATCAGTTATGAAATAAGAACGATGTACAGAGTACTAGTCTATGACAGGGTAACAGAACACAAAATAAGAACGATGTACAGAGTACTAGTCTATGACAGAGTAACAGAACACAAAATAAGAACGATGTACAGAGTACTAGTCTATGACAGAGTAACAGAACACAAAATAAGAACGAGGTACAGAGTACTAGTCTATGACAGAGTAACAGAACACAAAATAAGAACGAGGTACAGAGTACTAGTCTATGACAGAGTAACAGAACACAAAATAAGAACGAGGTACAGAGTACTAGTCTATGACAGAGTAACAGAACACAAAATAAGAACGATGTACAGAGTACTAGTCTATGACAAAGTAACAGAACACAAAATAAGAACGATGTACAGAGTACTAGTCTATGACAGAGTAACAGAACACAAAATAAGAACGAGGTACAGAGTACTAGTCTATGACAGAGTAACAGAACACAAAATAAGAACGATGTACAGAGTACTAGTCTATGACAGAGTAGCAGAACACAAAATAAGAACGATGTACAGAGTACTAGTCTATGACAGAGTAACAGAACACAAAATAAGAACGATGTACAGAGTACTAGTCTATGACAGAGTAACAGAACACAAAATAAGAACGAGGTACAGAGTACTAGTCTATGACAGAGTAACAGAACACAAAATAAGAACGAGGTACAGAGTACTAGTCTATGACAGAGTAACAGAACACAAAATAAGAACGATGTACAGAGTACTAGTCTATGACAGAGTAACATAACACAAAATAAGAACGATGTACAGAGTACTAGTCTATGACAGAGTAACAGAACACAAAATAAGAACGATGTACAGAGTACTAGTCTATGACAGAGTAACAGAACACAAAATAAGAACGATGTACAGAGTACTAGTCTATGACAGAGTAGCAGAACACAAAATAAGAACGATGTACAGAGTACTAGTCTATGACAGAGTAACAGAACACAAAATAAGAACGATGTACAGAGTACTAGTCTATGACAGAGTAACAGAACACAAAATAAGAACGAGGTACAGAGTACTAGTCTATGACAGAGTAACAGAACACAAAATAAGAACGATGTACAGAGTACTAGTCTATGACAGAGTAACAGAACACAAAATAAGAACGATGTACAGAGTACTAGTCTATGACAGAGTAGCAGAACACAAAATAAGAACGATGTACAGAGTACTAGTCTATGACAGAGTAACAGAACACAAAATAAGAACGATGTACAGAGTACTAGTCTATGACAGAGTAACAGAACACAAAATAAGAACGAGGTACAGAGTACTAGTCTATGACAGAGTAACAGAACACAAAATAAGAACGATGTACAGAGTACTAGTCTATGACAGAGTAACAGAACACAAAATAAGAACGATGTACAGAGTACTAGTCTATGACAGAGTAACAGAACACAAAATAAGAACGATGTACAGAGTACTAGTCAATGACAGAGTAACAGAACACAAAATAAGAACGATGTACAGAGTACTAGTCAATGACAGAGTAACAGAACACAAAATAAGAACGATGTACAGAGTACTAGTCAATGACAGAGTAACAGAACACAAAATAAGAACGAGGTACAGAGTACTAGTCAATGACAGAGTAACAGAACACAAAATAAGAACGAGGTACAGAGTACTAGTCAATGACAGAGTAACAGAACACAAAATAAGAACGATGTACAGAGTACTAGTCTATGACAGAGTAACAGAACACAAAATAAGTTAAAAATTTAGATAAGCAAATATAAACAATGCAAGGTAAAAAAAATGAATTAGTAAATGAAATATAAAAACAAAACAAAATAATTTATCTATAACAAAAGTCTGTTATGAAAATAAGGACAATGTACAAGGTACAAGATTATGATAAAGTAACTTATAACACAAGGTAAGAAATTAGTTAAGTAAATACGTATGAACAATGGAAGGTAAAAAAAAATACGCGATCTAGTAAATGGATATAAAAAAAATATCTGTAACAAAAAGAACGTAAAAAACAAGATTAAACAATAACAAACAAGGTGAAGGAATGGCACTTGTAGAGTAATGAAGTAGACTGCTGTGTGCGTGGTTGTGTGCGTGGTGTGTGCGTGGTGTGTGCGTGGCTGTGTGCGTGGCTGTGTACGTGGCTGTGTGCGTGGCTGTGGGCGTGGCTGTGTGCGTGGCTGTGTGCGTGGCTGTGTGCGTGGCTGTGTACGTAGCTGTGTGCGTGGCTGTGTGCGTGGCTGTGTGCGTGGCTGTGTACGTGGCTGTGTGCGTGGCTGTGTACGTGGCTGTGGTAGGTGGAAACTCTTGTTGTGTGCGTAGCTGTGTACGTGGCTGTGTGCGTGGCTGTGTACGTGGCTGTGGTAGGTGGAAACTCTTGCTGTGTGCGTGGCTGTGTACGTGGCTGTGTGCGTGGCTGTGTGCGTGGCTGTGTACGTGGCTGTGGTAGGTGGAAACTCTTGCTGTGTGCGTGGCTGTGTGCGTGGCTGTGTGCGTGGCTGTGTGCGTGGCTGTGTGCGTGGCTGTGTGCGTGGCTGTGTGCGTGGCTGTGTGCGTGGCTGTGTACGTGGCTGTTGTAGGTGGAAACTCTTGCTGTGTGCGTGGCTGTGCGCGTGGCTGTGTGCGTGGCTGTGGTAGGTGGAAACTCTTGCTGTGTGCGTGGCTGTGTGCGTGGCTGTGTGCGTGGCTGTGTACGTGGCTGTGTGCGTGGATGTGTACGTGGCTGTGGTAGGTGGAAACTCTTGCTGTGTGCGTGGCTGTGTACGTGGCTGTGTGCGTGGCTGTGTGCGTTGATGTGTGCGTGGCTGTGTGCGTGGCTGTGTGCGTGGCTGTGTGTTGGCTGTGTACGTGGCTGTGTGCATAGCTGTGTACGTGGCTGTGTGCGTGGCTGTGTGCGTGGCTGTGTACGTGGCTGTGTACGTGGCTGTGTACGTGGCTGTGTACGTGGCTGTGTACGTGGCTGTGTGCGTGGGTGTGTGCGTGGCTGTGTACGTGGCTGTGTACGTGGTTGTGTACGTGGCTGTGTGCGTGGCTGTGTGCGTGGCTGTGTACGTGGCTGTGTACGTGGGCGTGTGCGTGGCTGTGTACGTGGCTGTGTGCGTGGCTGTGTGCGTGGCTATGGAAGGTGGAAACTCTAGCTGTGTGCGTGGCTGTTGTAGGTGGAAACTCGTGCTGTGTTCGTGGCTGTGGTAGGTGGAAACTCTTGCTGTGTGCGTGGCTGTGGTAGGTGGAAACTCTTGCTGTGTTCGTGGCTGTGGTAAGTGGAAACTCTTGCTGTGTGCGTGGCTGTGGTAGGTGGAAACTCTTGCTGTGTTCGTGGCTGTGGTAGGTGTAAACTCTTGCTGTGTGCGTGGCTGTGGTAGGTGGAAACTCTTGCTGTGTGCGTGACTGTGGTAGGTGGAAACTCTTGCTGTGTGCGTGGCTGTGTACGTGGCTGTGTACGTGGCTGTGTACGTGGCTGTGTGCGTGGGTGTGTGCGTGGCTGTGTACGTGGCTGTGTACGTGGCTGTGTTCGTGGCTGTGTACACGGCTGTGTGCGTGGCTGTGTGCGTGGCTGTGTACGTGGCTGTGTACGTGGCCGTGTGCGTGGCTGTGTACGTGGCTGTGTGCGTGGCTGTGTGCGTGGCTATGGAAGGTGGAAACTCTAGCTGTGTGCGTGGCTGTTGTAGGTGGAAACTCTTGCTGTGTTCGTGGCTGTGGTAGGTGGAAACTCTTGCTGTGTGCGTGGCTGTGGTAGGTGGAAACTCTTGCTGTGTTCGTGGCTGTGGTAAGTGGAAACTCTTGCTGTGTGCGTGGCTGTGGTAGGTGGAAGCTCTTGCTGTGTTCGTGGCTGTGGTAGGTGGAAACTCTTGCTGTGTGCGTGGCTGTGGTAGGTGGAAACTCTTGCTGTGTGCGTGGCTGTGGTAGGTGGAAACTCTTGCTGTGTGCGTGGCTGTGGTAGGTGGAAACTCTTGCTGTGTACGTGGTTGTGGTACGTGGAAACTCTTGCTGTGTGCGTGGCCGTGGTAGGTGGAAACTCTTGCTGTGTGCGTGGCTGTGGTAGGTGGAAACTCTTTCTGTGTGCGTGGCTGTGATAGGTGGAAACTCTTGCTGTGTGCGTGGCTGTGGCAGGTGGAAACTCTTGCTGTGTGCGTGGCTGTGGTAGGTGGAAACTCTTGCTGTGTGCGTGGCTGTGGTAGCTGGAAACTGTTGCTGTGTGCGTGGCTGCGGTAGGTGGAAACTCTTGCTGTGTGCGTGACTGTGGTTGGTGGAAACTCTTGCTGTGTGCGTGGCTGTGTACGTGGCTGTGTACGTGGCTGTGTGCGTGGCTGTGTGCGTGGCTGTGGTAGGTGGAAACTCTAGCTGTGTGCTTGGCTGTGGTAGGTGGAAACTCTTGATGTGTGCGCGGCTGTGGTAGGTGGAAACTCTTGCTGTGTGCGCGGCTGTGGTAGGTGGAAACTCTTGCTGTGTTCGTGGCTGTGGTAGGTGGAAACTCTTGCTGTGTGTGTGGCTGAGGTAGGTGGAAACTCTTGCTGTGTGCGTGGCTGAGGTAGATGGAAACTCTTGCTGTGTGCGTGCCTGTGGTAGGTGGAAACTCTTGCTGTGTGCGTGGCTGTGGTAGGTGGAAACTGTTGCTGTGTGCGTGGCTGCGGTAGGTGGAAACTCTTGCTGTGTGCGTGGCTGTCGTAGGTGGAAACTCTTGCTGTGTGCGTTGCTGTGGTAGGTGGAAACTCTTGCTGTGTGGGTGGCTTTGGTAGGTGGAAACTCTTGCTGTGTGCATGGCTGTGGTAGGTGGAAACTCTTGCTGTGTGCGTGGTTGTTGAAGGTGAAAACTCTTGCTGTGTGCGTGGCTGTGGTAGGTGGAAACTCTTGCTGTGTGCGTGGTTGTGGTAGGTGGAAACTCTTGCTGTCTGCATGGCTGTGGTAGGTGGAACCTTGCTGTGTGCGTGGCTGTGGTAGGTGGAAACTTTCTGTGTGCGTGGCTGTGGTAGGTGGAAACTCTTGCTGTGTGCGTGGCTGTGGTCGGTGGAAACTTGCTGTGTGCGTGGCTGTGGTAGGTGGAAACTCTTGCTGTGTGCGTGGCTGTGGTAGGTGGAAACTCTTGCTGTGTGAGTTGCTGTGGTAGGTGGAAACTGTTGCTGTGTGCGTGGCTGCGGTAGGTGGAAACTCTTGCTGTGTGAGTTGCTGTGGTAGGTGGAAACTCTTGCTGTGTGCGTGGCTGTAGTAGGTGGAAACTCTTGCTGTGTGCGTGGCTTTGGTAGGTTGAAACTCTTGCTGTGTGCGTGGCTGTGGTAGGTGGAAACTCTTGCTGTGTGCGTGGTTGTAGTAGGTGGAAACTCTTGCTGTGTGCGTGGCTGTGGTAGGTGCAAACTCTTGTTGTGTGCGTGGCTGCGGTAGGTGGAAACTTTTGCTGTGTGCGTGACTGTGGTAGGAGGAAACTCTTGCTGTGTGCGTGGCTGTGGTAGGTGGAAACTGTTGCTGTGTGCGTGGCTGCGGAAGGTGGAACTCTTGCTGTAAGCGTGGCTGTGGTAGGTGGAATCTCTTGCTGTGTGCGTGGCTGTGGTAGGTGGAAACTCTTGCTGTGTGCGTGGCTGTGGTAGGTGGAAACTCTTTCTGTGTGCGTGGTTGTGGTAGGTGGAACCTTGCTGTATGCGTGGCTGTGGTAGGTGGAAACTCTCGCTGTGTGCGTGGCTGTGATAGGTGGAAACTTGCTGCGTGCCTGGCTGCGGTAGGTGGAAACTCTTGCTGTGTGCGTCGCTGTGGTAGGTGGAAACTCTTGCTGTGTGCATGGCTGTGGTAGGTGGAAACTCTTGCTGTGTGCGTGGCTGTGGTAGGTGGAAACTCTTGCTGTGTGCATGGCTGTGTGCGTGGCTGTGTACGTGGCTGTGTGCGTGGCTGTGTACGTGGCTGTGGTAGGTGGAAACTCTTGCTGTGTTCGTGGCTGTGTGCGTGGCTGTGGTAGGTGGAAACTTTTGCTGTGTGCGTGGCTGTGTACGTGGCTGTGTGCGTGGCTGTGTGCGTGGATGTGTGCGTGGCTGTGTGCGTGGGTGTGTGCGTGGCCGTGTGCGTGGCTGTGTACGTGGCTGTGGTAGGTGGAAACTGTTGCTGTGTGCGTGGCTGCGGTAGGTGGAAACTCTTGCTGTGTGCGTGGCTGTCGTAGGTGGAAACTCTTGCTGTGTGCGTTGCTGTGGTAGGTGGAAACTCTTGCTGTGTGCGTTGCTGTGGTAGGTGGAAACTCTTGCTGTGTGCGTGGCTTTGGTAGGTGGAAACTCTTGCTGTGTGCGTGGCTGTGGTAGGTGGAAACTCTTGCTGTGTGCGTGGTTGTGGAAGGTGGAAACTCTTGCTGTGTGCGTGGCTGTGGTAGGTGGAAACTCTTGGTGTGTGCGTGGCTGTGGTAGGTGGAAACTCTTGCTGTGTGCGTGGCTGTGGTAGGAGGAAACTCTTGCTGTGTGCGTGGCTGTGGTAGGTGGAAACTCTTGCTGTGTGCGTGGCTGCGGTAGGTGGAAACTCTTGCTGTGTGCGTGGCTGTGGTAGGTGGAAACTCTTGCTGTGTGCGTGGCTGTGTACGTGGCTGTGTACGTGGCTGTGTGCGTGGCTGTGTGCGTGGCTGTGGTAGGTGGAAACTCTAGCTGTGTGCGTGGCTGTGTACGTGGCTGTGTGCGTGGCTGTGGTAGGTGGAAATTCTTGCCGTGTGCGTGGCTGTGGTAGGTGGAAACTCTTGCTGAGTGCGTGGCTGTGGTAGGTGGAAACTTGCTGTGTGCGTGGCTGTGTTAGGTGGAAACTCTTGCTGTGTGCGTGGCTGTGGTAGGTGGAAACTCTTGCTGAGTGCGTGGCTGTGGTAGGTGGAAACTTGCTGTGTGCGTGGCTGTGGTAGGTGGAAACTCTTGCTGTGTGCGTGGCTGTGGTAAATGGAAACTCTTGCTGTGTGCGTGGCTGTGGTAGGTGGAAACTCTTGCTGTGTGCGTGGCTGCGTTAGGTGGAAACTTTTGCTGTGTGCGTGGCTGTGGTAGGTGGAAACTCTTGCTGTGTGCGTGGCTGTGGTAGGTGGAAACTCTTGCTGTGTGCGTGGCTGTGGTAGGTGGAAACTCTTGCTGTGTGCGTGGCTGTGGTAGGTGGAAACTCTTGCTGTGTGCGTGGCTGCGGTAGGTGGAAACTCTTGCTGTGTGCGTGGCTGTGTTAGGTGGAAACTTTTGCTGTGTGCGTGGCTGTGGTAGGTGGAAACTCTTGCTGTGTGCGTGGCTGTGGTAGGTGGAAACTCTTGCTGTGTGCGTGGCTGTGGTAGGTGGAAACTCTTGCTGTGTGCGTGGCTGTTGTAGGTGGAAACTCTTGCTGTGTGCGTGGCTGCAGTAGGTGGAATCTCTTGTTGTGTGCGTGGCTGTGGTATGTGGAACTCTTGCTGTGTGCGTGGCTGTGGTAGGTGGAAACTCTTGCTGTGTGCGTGGCTGCGGTAGGTGGAAACTCTTGCTGTGTGCGTGGCTGTGGTAGGTGGAAACTCTTGCTGTGTGCGTGGCTGCGTTAGGTGGAAACTCTTGCTGTGTGCGTGGCTGTGGTAGGTGGAAACTCTTGCTGTGTGCGTGGCTGTGGTAGGTGGAAACTTGCTGTTTGCGTGGCTGTGGTAGGTGGAAACTCTTGCTGTGTGCGTGGCTATGGTAGGTGGAAACTCTTGCTGTGTGCGTGGCTGTGGTAGGAGGAAACTCTTGCTGTTTGCGTGGCTGTGGTAGGTGGAAACTCTTGCTGTGTGCGTGGCTGAGGTAGGTGGAAACTCTTGCCGTGTGCGTGGCTGTGGTAGGTGGAAACTCTTGCTGTGTGCGTGGCTGCGTTAGGTGGAAACTCTTGCTGTGTGCGTGGCTGTGGTAGGTGGAACTCTTGCTGTGTGCGTGCCTGTGGTAGGTGGAAACTCTTGCTGTGTGCGTGGCTGTGGAAGGTGGAAACTCTTGCTGTGTGCGTGGCTGCGGTAGGTGGAAACTCTTGCTGTGTTCGTTGTTGTGGTAGGTGGAAACTCTTGCTGTGTGCGTGGCTGTGGTAGGTGGAAACTCTTGCTGTGTTCGTGGCTTTGGTAGGTGGAAACTCTTGCTGTGTGCGTGGCTGTGGTAGGTGGAAACTCTTGCTGTGTGCGTGGCTGTGGTAGGTGGAAACTCTTGCTGTGTGCGTGGCTGTGGTAGGTCGAAACTCTTGCTGTGTGCCTGGCTGTGGTAGGTGGAAACTCTTGCTGTGTGCGTGGCTGTGGTAGGTGGAAACTGTTGCTGTGTGCGTGGCTGCGGTAGGTGGAAACTCTTGCTGTGTGCGTGACTATGGTAGGTGGAAACTCTTGCTGTGTGCGTGGCTGTGGTAGGTGGAAACTCTTGCTGTGTGCGTGGCTGTGGTAGGTGGAAACTCTTGCTGTGTGCGTGGCTGTGGTAGGTGGAAACTCTTGCTGTGTGCGTGGCTGTGGTAGGTGGAAACTCTTGCTGTGTGCGTGGCTGTGGTAGGTGGAAACTCTTGCTGTGTGCGTGGCTGTGTGCGTGGCTGTGTGCGTGGCTGTGGTAGGTGGAAACTTTTGCTGTGTGCGTGGCTGTGTACGTGGTTGTGTGCGTGGCTGTGTGCGTGGGTGTGTGCGTGGGTGTGTGCGTGGCTGTGTGCGTGGCTATGTACGTGGCTGCGTGCGTGGCTGTGTACGTGGCTCTGTGCGTGGCTGTGGTAGGTGGAAACTCTTGCCGTGTGCGTGGCTGTGGTAGGTGGAAACTCTTGCTGTGTGCGTTGCTGTGTTAGGTGGAAACTCTTGCTGTGTGCGTGGCTGTGATTGGTGGAAACTCTTGCTGTGTATGTGGCTGTGGTAGGTGGAAACTCTTGCTGTGTGCGTGGCTGTGGTAGCTGGAAACTTGCTGTGTGCGTGGCTGTGGTAGGTGGAAACTCGTGCTGTGTGCGTGGCTGTGGTAGGTGGAAACTCTTGCTGTGTGCGTGGCTGTGGTAGGTGGAAACTCTTGCTGTGTGCGTGGCTGTGGTAGGTGGAAACTCTTGCTGTGTGCGTGGCTGTGGTGGGTGGAAACTCTTGCTGTGTGCGTGGCTGTGGTAGGTGGAAACTCTTGCTGTGTGCGTGGCTGTGGTAGGTGGAAACTCTTGCTGTGTGCGTGGCTTTGGTAGGTGGAAACTTTTGCTGTGTGCGTGGCTGTGGTAGGTCGAAACTCTTGCTGTGTGCCTGGCTGTGGTAGGTGGAAACTCTTGCTGTGTGCGTGGCTGTGGTAGGTGGAAACTGTTGCTGTGTGCGTGGCTGCGGTAGGTGGAAACTCTTGCTGTGTGCGTGACTATGGTAGGTGGAAACTCTTGCTGTGTGCGTGGCTGTGGTAGGTGGAAACTCTTGCTGTGTGCGTGGCTGTGGTAGGTGGAAACTCTTGCTGTGTGCGTGGCTGTGGTAGGTGGAAACTCTTGCTGTGTGCGTGGCTGTGGTAGGTGGAAACTCTTGCTGTGTGCGTGACTGTGGTAGGTGGAAACTCTTGCTGTGTGCGTGACTGTGGTAGGTGGAAACTCTTGCTGTGTGCGTGGCTGTGGTAGGTGGAAACTCTTGCTGTGTGCGTGACTGTGGTAGGTGGAAACTCTTGCTGTGTGCGCGGCTGTGGTAGGTGGAAACTCCTGCTTGATATTCGTTAAGGCTGCTTAACACATGTATACTACCAGTCACTACACCAAGGTCATTAAGACTGTATTACACTTGTTCATCACTGGTCACTATACCAGGGTCATTAAGACAGCATAAGTCCTGTACACCACCAGTCACTACACCAGGGTCATTAAGGCTGTACACTACGAGTCACTACACTAGGGTGATTAAAGCTGCATTACACGTGTTCATCACCGGTCACTACGCCAGGGTTACCTGTAGGTTATTTTAGTTGCTTTCAGAGGCCACCGCCTTCTCGTCTCGGTCCCAGACCAGGCCTCCTGGTTGCTGGCCTGATCGATGAAGCTGCTAGTACCAGTCACCCCTGGTCTGAAGTGTACACCATAGCCCGGCTGATCAGAAACTGATTTCAGGAATTTTCCGAGTTCCCTCTTGAAGACAGCCAGGGATCTGTTGGTAATCCCACTAATGCACGGAGGGAGGGTGTTGAAGAGCAATGGTCTCTGCACACTAATTGAGTTCTTTCTCAGTATATTCATCGCTTCCCTGCTTTCCGCTGTAGGTATATGACACCGTCTGTCTAGCCTCTTGTGTTCGTATGTGGTGATTTCCGTATGAAGATTTGAGACCAGTCCTTCCAGGCGTTGATTATGATGTATCTTTCTCTTCTACGTTTTATGGAATATGGTTCTATGGACTTCAAATGTTCACAGTTATGTAGGTGCTTGATTGAGTTTATACGAGCTGTGAAGGTTCTCTGTGTATTTTACTGTTCTTTAATTTCACCTGCCTTGAAAGGGGGCGTTAGTACACAGTAATATTCCAATCTAGAGAGAACGAATGACCTGAAGAATTTCATCATTGACTAGGCATCTCTTGTTTTCAAATATTTAGTTATCCAACCCGTCATTTTCCTTCCAGTTGCAGTAACAACACTGTTACGTTTGAACCTGAGATCTGATATTACCACTCCCAGGTCTTCCACATTTAACTTACACTGTTGAATGATTCGAGTTTGTCTTGTAATTTGATCTTTTTTTTTTTTGGTATTTCCTCAGTCCTTCCATAACTTAGTAACTGAAATTTGTCCTCATTGAACATAATATTTAAGTCATTTGCCCACAGGAGGACTTTCAGGCTAGCCGTGTCTTCTATGGATGCCACTCTCATGCAGATTCTAGTATCTACAAAGGATGATACACTGTAATGGTTTATGTCCCTGTCTATGTCAGATATGAGAATGAGATAAAGACCGGGGGCTATTACTGTGCCTTGAGAGAACAGAACTTATTACTTAGCAGCTCCCTGATTTTGTTCTTTGTGTTCGTTTTAGTTAGGAAATTATATATCCATCCACCCACTTTCCCATTTATTCCTTCTGCACGCATGTTGTGCGCAGTTACCCCATGGTTTCACTTAGTTATAAATTTAATATCTTTATTATGCACCCCAGACCCATCCTGTGGGCGATAGTCAAAAGTTTATAGAGGTACATAATGGGTCCAGGGACTGGTTGCACTTAACAAAGGTTTTTTGCAAAGTTATTGTATTCATCATCTACATTTTGTTTGTCTTCCAGTGTATCCAAGACAAAGTCGTAATGATCCAGCAATGAAGAGTTGCAGAAGCAATAGTGACCTGCGTTGTGCAAACGTTGCGATTCCAGGTGAGTGATAATCTTGTTTCTTAAAATCCCCTAAAAAAATCTTCATAATGTGGACGTCAGAGCTATTTGTCTGTCAGTTCTTTGTAATTTTTTTTTGTTACAATCTTTGTGAAGTGTGGCTCTAGCAGTGGATTCTACTGACTGCTGGATGACTGCAGTGTCAAGACACCTCCAAGGAATATTTAAGGCACGTGGTAATGGCTTCCTGCAATTCTTGGTGACTATGGAGTACCAGGAGTCAGGACCTAGGGAGGAGTGCATGGGCATGCAATCAGTGGCTTCACTGAAGGTATTTGGGGTTCAAATTCAAATTATGCAGTATACATATAATGTAACTTACATGTAACAAAATACTGTTAGATACAAAAGAAAGCCACTAACTTGTAGTGCATTTGGTGTTGGAGTTATATCAGAGATTATGGAGATGTCTGTAAAGTTTTTCGTCTTGTTCATGAAGAACTCACTTAGGTCGTCAATCTTCGGTTGATTAATGGCTCGCTGAACACCGAGTCGTATTGGGATTAAGTATTTCACTCGTAACTTAGTTGTCGTCAGTGTATGTTCCATCTTTAATCAAGGGCACGATGCTAGATGCTGTTTTTGCTCTGGATTTTGTATTCAACACCAATCATTACTTGATGATCGATCATCAACATCTGTTGACCTGTCACTACACTGAGGTTATTAAGATTACATAACACCTGTTGACCTGTCACTACACCGGGGTTATTAAGATTACATAACACCTGTTGACCTGTCACTACACCGGGGTTATTAAGATTACATAACACCTCTTCACTAGCCATAAAACAATATTACTACTGCTACTACTGTCGCTACTACTACTAAGTCTATTGCTGTTACTACTATTACTATTGCTACTGCTGCTACTACTGCTACTACTACTACTACTACTACTACTACTACTACTACTACTACTACTACTACTACTACTACTACTACTACTAATAATAATAATAATAATAATAATAATAATAATAATAATATTATTATTATTATTATTATTATTATTATTATTATTATTATTATTAGCTCCTTTGTATAAAAGCAAAGGGGACAAAAGAGAGTGCAAAAATTATAGGGGGATAAGTCTGTTGAGTATACCTGGTAAAGTGTATGGTAGAGTTATTATTAAAATAATTAAGAGTAAGACGGATAGTTAAGAGTAAGTAGGATAGCAGATGAACAAGGAGGCTTTAGGAAAGGTAGGGAGTGTGTGGACCAGGTGTTTACAGTGAAACATATAAGTGAACAGTATTTAGATAAGGCTAAAGAGGTTTTTGTGGATTTGGAAAAGGCGTATGACAGGGTGGATAGGGGGGCAATGTGGCAGATGTTGCAGGTGTATGGTGTAGGAGGTAGGTTACTGAAAGCAGTGAAGAGTTTTTACGAGGATAGTGAGGCTCAAGTTCGAGTATGTAGGAAGGAGGGAAATTATTTCCCAGTAAAAGTAGGCCTTAGACAAGGATGTGTGATGTCACTGTGGTTGTTTAATATATTTATAGATGGGGTTGTAAGAGAAGTAAATGCGAGGGTCTTGGCAAGAGGCGTGGAGTTAAAAGATAAAGAATCACACATAAAGTGGGAGTTGTCACAGTTGTTTTTTGCTGATGACACTGTGCTCTTGGGAGATTCTGAAGAGAAGTTGCAGAGATTGGTGGATGAATTTGGTAGGGTATGCAAAAGAAGAAAATTAAAAGTGAATACAGGCAAGAGTAAGGTTATGAGGATAACAAAAATATTAGGTGATGAAAGATTGGATATCAGATTGGAGGGAGAGAGTATGGAGGAGGTGAAAGTATTCAGATATTTGGGAGTGGACGTGTCAGCGGATGGGTCTATGAAAGATGAGGTGAATCATAGAATTGATGAGGGGAAAAGGGTGAGCGGTGCACTTAGGAGTCTGTGGAGGCAAAGAACTTTGTCCTTGGAGGCAAAGAGGGGAATGTATGAGAGTATAGTTTTACCAACACTCTTATATGGGTGTGAAGCATGGGTGATGAATGTTGCAGCGAGGCGAAGGCTGGAGGCAGTGGAGATGTCATGTCTGACGGCAATGTGTGGTGTGAATATAATGCAGAGAATTCGTAGTTTGGAAGTTAGGAGGAGGTACGGGATTACCAAAACTGTTGTCCAGAGGGCTGAGGAAGGGTTGTTGAGGTGGTTCGGACATGTAGAGAGAATGGAGCGAAACAGAATGACTTCAAGAGTGTATCAGTCTGTAGTGGAAGGAAGGCAGGGTAGGGGTCGGCCTAGGAACGGTTGGAGGGAGGGAGTAAAGGAGGTTTTGTGTGTGAGGGGCTTGGACTTCCAGCGGACATGCGTGAGCGTGTTTGATAGGAGTGAATGGAGACAAATGATTTTTAATACTTGACGTGCTGTTGGAGTGTGAGCAAAGTAACATTTATGAAGGGGTTCAGGGAAACCGGCAGGCCGGACTTGAGTCCTGGAGATGGGAAGTACAGTGCCTGCACTCTGAAGGACGGGTGTTAATGTTGCAGTTTAAAAACTGTAGTGTAAAGCACCCTTCTGGCAAGACAGTGATGGAGTGAATGATGGTGAAAGTTTTTCTTTTTCGGGCCACCCTGCCTTGGTGGGAATCGGCCAGTGTGCTAAAAAAAAAAATATTATTATCATCATCATCATCATCATCATCATTTATATGGCGAACTAAACTCGTTTGAGGGGTCGTTCACCACAGTGAGTGGTGGAGGCTCGATCCTCCGTCCACCTAATCGCAGCCAGTCACACGGTTTTTCAGGTTCTACGTGTACACTGTCACCTCAGTGGTGAAGATGCCGACACAAACATTTACCTCACAGAACAATAATTATCGAGACGAGACCGAGAACATTCAGAATGAAGCCATTTCTGATGCGCATTTACATGGAGAGGGGCAACACTCATTAATATGTATCTGGAGAGCGTGTTCCTCAGAGCTCGACTCCCAGACAGGGAAGCATGTGATAGCAACAAGTGGAAACAGCAGGAAGCTGGCGCCTGTTACAACTACCAGTTGGAGCTGTCGTAGCCTTTAGAAAAGCAACAACAATAATTAGCTTGCGCTGTCGTAACCCTTATAAAACAACAGCAAAATCAACTACAGCAACCACCAGTTTGACCTGTCGTAGCCCTTAGAAATCAACAACATTAAGAAAATCAACAACAGTAATCACCACCTTGAACTGCCGTAGTTCTTAGTAAGAAATAAAAACAACAACAACTATCAGCTTGATACGAGAGGCATCCATAGTCTACACACACATATTACGGGATCACAGCCGTATGTGAGACGCATCAATCAGATTTTCGTATTGAAAAAAAATCTCTGAGAGCAGAGCTGGAGGCTGTCTATCAGAAACAGCTACACCAGACAGTGTGACCTTTACACAGATGGATCTGTAGACCAGGTGCAGGAACACCACTTATCGTACGAAATTCAGCCGCTGCCTGGACGCTGGTCGATGCTCCAGCATGTAGACAACAAATCCACATGACATTAAAGTATGATCATCCCCAACACAACAGACGAAGAGGTGGTAGAGGCAGATACTGTTCGCAGTTTTAAAGAGTAGATGTGATCGGTTCAGGAAGTTAGGAATCAGTAAAGCTGGTCGATGAGCTAAGAGGCGGGACTAGAAGCTACGAATCCTCCACCGATATATCCGTGGTCCTGGGACCTGGATCACCTCTAACATGTTAGACGTCATCATGGTCCCAGGACCGAAACATCTGCTAATAAATATGTCTTAGTGTTTGCTCTTGTGTCTTTTTAAATCAAATTGACCACTACAAGCAACTATGCAAATGCGACTTTCAAAGTTCTGTAGAAGTACTGGAATGACCACTGCCACATGACATCTACGTAATCATCACCGTACTGTGTCAGCTACAAAAGCTCGAGGCAGGTCCTTCAGATGATCAACGGTGGGATCATCGGCAGCGATGACAAAGGCATGACAATCAAGAATGACAGCAAACTATAACAAATATACTGTACATCAATGTACCGTTCAGTGTACTAGGTGGCATACCTGGAGTATACCTGGAGAGGGTTTCGGGGATCAGCGCCCCCGCGGTTCGGTCTCAGTCTAGGCTTCGTGGTGGATCAGGGTCTGATCAACCAGGCTGTTACTGCGGATAGCACGCAAACTGACGTACGAGGAACAGCTCGGTTGGTCAGGTACTAATTTTAGGTGCCTGTCCAGTGCCTTCTTGAAGACAGCCAGGGGTCTATTGTTAATCCTCCATATGTATGCTGGTGGGCAGTTGAACAGTCTTGGGCCCTGACACTTGTTGTGTTGTCTCTCGTGTACTCGTGGCGCCCCCTTCTTTTCATTGAGGGAATGTTGCATCTCCTGCCGAGTCCTTTGCTTTCATAGGGAGTGATATACGTGTGTAAGTTTGGTACCAATGCCTCTAGGATTTTCCAAGTGTATATTATCATGTATCTCGCCTGTGTAAAAATGATCAGACAGAAGAGTTACTCGAGATTAACTTTTTGACTCTTTTATTCTTGTATTTTTGTGAGGTTTTAGCAGCATCTGTTAAGATAAGGTCATTTTTTTTAAATTATTTGATTTTTTATTGTAAGCTAACTCAGAAAATATTCGTGATATATATAATGTATGAAATAGTAGTGTTCCTATATCTATCTATCTACTTATCTGTCTATCCATCTATCTATCTATATCTATCTATCTATCTATCTATCTATCTATCTATATATATATATATATATATATATATATATATATATATATATATATATATATATATATTTTATTTTATTATCACACTGGCCGATTCCCACCAAGGCAGGGTGGCCCGAAAAAGAAAAACTTTCACCATCATTATTCACTCCATCACTGTCTTGCCAGAAGGGTGCTTTACACTACAGTTTTTAAACTGCAACATTAACACTCCTCCTTCAGAGTGCAGGCACTGTACTTCCCATCTCCAGGACTCAAGTCCGGCCTGCCGGTTTCCCTGAACCCCTTCATAAATGTTACTTTGCTCACACTCCAACAGCACGTCAAGTATTAAAAACCATTCGTCTCCATTCACTCCTATCAAACACGCTCACGCATGCCTGCTGGAAGTCCAAGCCCCTCGCACACAAAACCTCCTTTACCCCCTCCCTCCAACCTTTCCTAGGCCGACCCCTACCCCGCCTTCCTTCCACTACAGACTGATACACTCTTGAAGTCATTCTGTTTCGCTCCATTCTCTCTACATGTCCGAACCACCTCAACAACCCTTCCTCAGCCCTCTGAACAACAGTTATGGTAATCCCGCACCTCCTCCTAACTTCCAAACTACGAATTCTCTGCATTATATTCACATCACACATTGCCCTCAGACATGACATCTCCACTGCCTCCAGCCTTCTCCTCGCTGCAACATTCATCACCCATGCTTCATACCCATATAAGAGTGTTGATAAAACTATACTCTCACACATTCCCCTCTTTGCCTCCAAGGACAAAGTTCTTTGTCTCCACAGACTCCTAAGTGCACCACTCACCCTTTTCCCCTCATCAATTCTATGATTCACCTCATCCTTCATAGACCCATCCGCTGACACGTCCACTCCCAAATATCTGAATACATTCACTTCCTCCATACTCTCTCCCTCCAATCTGATATCCAATCTTTCATAAGATAAGAAGATAAGATTTCGTTCGGATTTTTAACCCTGGAGGGTTAGCCACCCAGGATAACCCAAGAAAGTCAGTGCGTCATCGAGGACTGTCTAACTTATTTCCATTGGGGTCCTTAATCTTGTCCCCCAGGATGCGACCCACGCCAGTCGACTAACACCCAGGTACCTATTTGCTGCTAGGTGAACAGGACAATAGGTGTAAGGAAACGTGTCGGAATTTCCACCCGCCGGGAATCGAACCCGGGCCCTCCGTGTGTGAAGCGGGAGCTTTAGCCACCAGACCACCAGGCCACTCACCTAATATTTTTGTTATCCTCATAACCTTACTCTTTCCTGTATTCACTTTTAATTTTTTTCTTTTGCACACCCTACCAAATTCATCCACCAATCTCTGCAACTTCTCTTCAGAATCTCCCAAGAGCACAGTGTCATCAGCAAAGAGCAACTGTGACAACTCCCACTTTATGTGTGATTCTTTATCTTTTAACTGCACGCCTCTTGTCAAGACCCTCGCATTTACTTCTCTTACAACCCCATCTATAAATATATTAAACAACCACAGTGACATCACACATCCTTGTCTAAGGCCTACTTTTACTGGGAAATAATTTCCCTCTTTCCTATGTACTCTAACTTGAGCCTCACTATCCTCGTAAAAACTCTTCACTGCTTTCAGTAACCTACCTCCTACACCATACACCTGCAACATCTGCCACATTGCCCCCCTATCCACCCTGTCATATGCCTTTTCCAAATCCATAAATGCCACAAAGACCTCTTTAGCCTTATCTAAATACTGTTCACTTATATGTTTCACTGTAAACACCTGGTCCACACACCCCCTACCTTTCCTAAAGCCTCCTTGTTCATCTGCTATCCTATTCTCAGTCTTACTTTTAATTCTTTCAATAATAACTCTACCATACACTTTACCAGGTATACTCAACAGACTTATCCCCCTATAATTTTTGCACTCTCTTTTGTCCCCTTTGCCTTTATACAAAGGAACTATGCATGCTCTCTGCCAATCCCTAGGTACCTTACCCTCTTCCATACATTTATTAAATAATTGCACCAACCACTCCAAAACTATATCCCCACCTGCTTCTAACATTTCTATCTTTATCCCATCAATCCCGGCTGCCTTACCCCCTTTCATTTTACCTACTGCCTCACGAACTTCCCCCACACTCACAACTGGCTCTTCCTCACTCCTACAAGATGTTATTCCTCCTTGCCCTATGCACGAAATCACAGCTTCCCTATCTTCATCAACATTTAACAATTCCTCAAAATATTCCCTCCATCTTCCCAATACCTCTAACTCTCCATTTAATAACTCTCCTCTCCTATTTTAACTGACAAATCCATTTGCTCTCTAGGCTTCCTTAACTTGTTAATCTCACTCCAAAACTTTTTCTTATTTTCAACAAAATTTGTTGATAACATCTCACCCACTCTCTCATTTGCTCTCTTTTTACATTGCTTCACCACTCTCTTAACCTCTCTCTTTTTCTCCATATACTCTTCCCTCCTTGCATCACTTCTACTTTGTAAAAACTTCTCATATGCTAACTTTTTCTCCCTTACTACTCTTTACATCATCATTCCACCAATCGCTCCTCTTCCCTCCCGCACCCACTTTCCTGTAACCACAAACTTCTGCTGAACACTCTAACACTACATTTTTAAACCTACCCCATACCTCTTCGACCCCATTGCCTATGCTCTCATTAGCCCATCTATCCTCCAATAGCTGTTTATATCTTTCCCTAACTGCCTCCTCTTTTAGTTTATAAACCTTCACCTCTCTCTTCCCTGATGCTTCTATTCTCCTTGTATCCCATCTACCTTTTACTCTCAGTGTAGCTACAACTACAAAGTGATCTGATATATCTGTGGCCCCTCTATAAACATGTACATCCTGAAGTCTACTCAACAGTCTTTTATCTACCAATACATAATCCAACAAACTACTGTCATTTCGCCCTACATCATATCTTGTATACTTATTTATCCTCTTTTTCTTAAAATATGTATTACCTATAACTAAACCCCTTTCTATACAAAGTTCAATCAAAGGGCTCCCATTATCATTTACACCTGGCACCCCAAACTTACCTACCACACCCTCTCTAAAAGTTTCTCCTACTTTAGCATTCAGGTCCCCTACCACAATTACTCTCTCACTTGGTTCAAAGGCTCCTATACATTCACTTAACATCTCCCAAAATCTCTCTCTCTCCTCTGCATTCCTCTCTTCTCCAGGTGCATACATGCTTATTATGACCCACTTCTCGCATCCAACCTTTAATTTAATCCACATAATTCTTGCATTTACACATTCATATTCTCTTTTCTCCTTCCATAACTGATCATTCAACATTACTGCTACCCCTTCCTTTGCTCTAACTCTCTCAGATACTCCAGATTTAATCCCATTTATTTCCCCCCACCGAAACTCCCCTACCCCCTTCAGCTTTGTTTCGCTTAGGGCCAGGACATCCAACTTCTTTTCATTCATAACATCAGCAATCATCTGTTTCTTGTCATCTGCACTACATCCACGCACATTTAAGCATTCCAGTTTTATAAAGTTTTTCTTCTTCTCTTTTTTAGTAAATGTCTACAGGAGAAGGGGTTACTAGCCCATTGCTCCCGGCATTTTAGTCGCCTCATACGACACGCATGGCTTACGGAGGAAAGATTCTTTTCCACTTCCCCATGGACAATAGAAGAAATAAAGAAGAACAAGAGCTATGTAGAAAAAGAAGAAAAACCTAGATGGATGTATATATATATATGCATGTGCGTGTCTGTGAAGTGTGACCAAAGTGTAAGTAGGAGTAGCAAGATATCCCTGTTATCTAGCGTGTTTATGAGACAGAAAAAGACACCAGCAATCCTACCATCATGCAAAACAGTTACAGGTTTCTGTTTCACAGTCATCTGGCAGGACGGTAGTACTTCTCTGGGTGGTTGCTGTCTACCAACCTACTACCTCATCTACCAACCTACTACCTACCTATATATATATATATATATATATATATATATATATATATATATATATATATATATATATATATATATATATGCAATAAGATCACAGTAAACAGGTGATTTCAAAATATGCAAAACAACCACTCTGAAAGAATAGAGAAATTCCAAGCGCTTTCGTGACTACTCACATTATCAAGGATAATGTGAGTAGTCATGAAAGCGCTTGGAATTTCTCTATTCTTTCAGAGTGGTTGTTTTGCATATATATATATATATATATATATATATATATATATATATATATATATATATATATATATATATATATATATATATATATATATATATATATATATATATATATATATATATATATATATATATATATATATATATATATATATATATATATATATATATATATATATATATATATATATATATATATATATATATATATATATATTAACACATCGGCCGTCTCCCGACAAGGCAGGGTGGCCCGAGAAAGAAAAACTTTCATCATTCACTCCATCACTGTCTTGCCAGAGGATGAGGTTAACCATAGAATTGATGAGGGAAAAAAGGTGAGTGGTACATTGATGTATATGTGGAGACAAAAAACGTTATAAGTGGAGCCAAAGAAAAGAATGTATGAAAGTATAGTAGTACCAACACTCTTTTATGGGTGTGAAGCTTGGGTTGTAAATGCTGCAGCGAGGAGGCTGTTGGAGGCAGTGGAGATGTCCTGTCTAAGGGCAATGTGTGGTGTAAATATTATGCAGAAAATTCGGAGTGTGGAAATTAGGAGAAGGTGTGGAGTTAATAAAAGTATTAGTCAGAGGGCTGAAGAGGGGTTGTTGAGGTGGTTTGGTCATTTAGAGAGAATGGATCAAAGTAGAATGACAAGGAGAGCGTATAAATCTGTAAGGGAAGGAAGGCGGGGTAGGGGTCGTCCTCGAAAAGGTTGGATGGAGGGGGGTAAAGGAGGTTTTGTAGGCGAGGGGCTTGGACTTCCAGCAAGCATGCATGAGCTTGTTAGATAGGAGTGAATGGAGACGAATGGTTTTTGGGACCTGACGAGCTGTTGTAGTGTGAGCAGGGTAATATTTAGTGAAAGGATTCAGGGAAACCGGTTATTATTATACAGCCGGACTTGAGTTCTGGAAATGGGAAGAACAATGCCTGCACTCTAAAGGAGGGGTTTGGGATATTAGCAGAGTGGAGGGATGTGTAATAGGATGGTATATATATATAATTGGGGCCCTGATATTATATTCTGTAGGGAGTTTATATTATTTCAGTCACTTTTTATATTGTATCTTTATATATGCTTCTAAACTGTTGTATCTGGGAACCTCTGCAAAAACAGTGATTATATATAAGTGAGGTGAAAGTGTTGAATGATGAAAGTATTTTCATTTTGGGGATTTTCTTTCTTTTTGGGTCACCCTGCCTAGGTGGGAGACGGCCGACTTGTTGAATATATATATATATATATATATATATATATATATATATATATATATATATATATATATATATATATATATATATATATATATATATATATATATATATATATAATTATATATATATAATATATATGTATATATATGTATATATATAATATATATGTATATATATATATATGTATATATATATATATACATATACATATATATATATATATATATATATATATAAATTATATATATATATATATATATATATATATATATATATATATATATATATATATATATATATATATATATATATATATATATATATATATATATATATATATATATATTTCATTATCACTCCATCACTTTTGTCAGAAGCGTGCTGACACTACAGTTATAAAATTGCACCATTAACACCCTTCAGAGTGCAGGCACTGTACTTCCCATATCCAGGACTCAAGTCCGGCTAATCAGTTTCCATGAATCCCTTTATTTGCCTCCACTCGCTCCTATCTAACACCTCACGCACGCTTACTGGAAGTTGAGCCCCCTCGCACACAAAACCTCCTTTACCCCCTCCCTCCAACCTTTCCTAGGACGACTCCTACCCCGCCTTCCTTCCACTACAAATTTATATGCTCTCCAATAATTCTGCTTCGTTCCTCTGTAAATGTCCGAACCACCTCAGCAACCCCTCTTCAGCCCTCTGGATAATATTTTTGAGACCCCAAACCTTCTAATTTGCAAGCTACAGATTTTCAGTATAATATTCACACACCAAATTGCTCTCAGACATGAAATCTCCCCTGCCTCCAGCCTTCTCCTTGTTGCAACATTCACCACCCATGCTTTACACCCATATATGATACGCTTTCCATCCATAGATAACATTCTTTGTCTCCACAGACTCCTCAGTGCACCACTCACCTTTTTTACCCAGATAAGTTCAATGGTTCACCTCATCTTTCATAGACCCATCTGTTGACAAGTAAACTCCCAAATATATGAATATATTCTCTTCCTCCATACTCAATCCCTCCAATCTGATAACCTAGCTTTCATTACCTGAAATTTTTGTTATTCTCATAACCTTGCTCTTTCCTGTATTCTCTTTTAGTTTCCTTCTTTCCTCCCAAATTCGTCCACCAACATCCACAGTTTCTTTTCAGAATCTCCCAAAAGCACAGCATCATCAGCAAAATGCAACTGTGACAGCTCCCACTTTGTGTTAGATTCTTTATGTTTTAATCCCACACCCACTGTCGACACCCGAGCATTCACTTCTCTTACAACTCCATCTATAAAAATATTGAACAACCATGGTGACATTACACATTAAGAAAATATTATATATATATATATATATATATATATATATATATATATATATAATATAGGGAGGTATCACCTCTAGAACTGTCATAGGGACCCTCATCCTCAGAGAAAAAAATAAACTTGCTTCAGGGAAAACTCAAGGTTCTCCCTGAAGCTGTTTGAGAATTTTCTCCTACCACCCCCTATATTAATATATATTTTATTTAAAGACGAAATACATTGACAAAACATTCACAAAAATACAATAGAAAATAAAACAACCTAGATAACAACTTAGAACTACATCTCAAATACTTCGTCCAGCTCCCTGGCAGTGGGCCACGTGCCCAAAATGCTGCAGGCATTTCCTCTCCGGATCGCGACACTTAGTCTCTGAAAGAGGAAGCTGGTCGCTCTGTAGTCCTTGGTTTCTATGATTAGCTTTTCACTCAGCTCTTTGAGGAACTTTAGAGCACACTTGCCTCATGTTCCAAGGGTTTCCGGCCCTATTGGGATGAAGTTATAGAAAGGGGAAAGGTCTTCATATTTGCAGATCTTCTGGGTCTCCCTGTGGCTGGCAGCTCCACCCCCTTCAGCTGTGGAGTATGGCAAGTAGGTGTCTGCCAATGTGGCAGCACAGGTGTAGTCCCAGGCAATCTGCTTTCCATCCTTCCAGGGTAGCATTGTGGCTTCATCAGGACGCTTTTGACTTCTGTCAAACCTCTGCACTTGGAGTTCCCGTTACGATGGGCAACGGGCTGTGGCGAGGCTTCTCTTTATGATGTCATTGATCTCCTCATGTCTGGCATATTTTCCTTCTGCTGTGTGACTCACAAGACCATGAAGTCCGAATTGATCAGCTGTCGCCCTGCCGCAAATACACCTATGTTCGGTGAGGATGGGGGCGGCTAGACGAAGAGCAGCACCAATCCGAATGGCTTGTGGGTCGAGTCGAGTGCCCAGGGAGGAATTGGGAACAGCTAGAAGGAAATCTCCTGAGTGTGGTGCCTTCACCGCCAGGAGATGAGTTTTGTCCTTTCCTGAAGTGTTGGCAATTTTTTCCATGATCGGTTTGTCCCAGTGCTCTTTGGGAGGAGCTGATCTACTGGAGGAGTCTGCAAGGGTGTCCCACCGTATCGCTGCTTCAGTAAACCTGGGGTTTTGAGCTCCTACCACGTCTCTCAAGCGTTCAGGGACAGTCTTCTTAACTAGTGCACTGGAAGTCAAACACGAAGACAGAAAAGCAGGTAAAGTTGCATGCATTGCTTTGTGCACCCCTATACCTCCCAGTGATAGGTTCAGGGCCTTCTTAAAGGTTGATCTTAGGTGTGCGTCATATTCGTTGAGTGTTAGGTTGTCAAAAGAGGGTGCACACCTCAGGAAGTAAGTGAGTCTTGGCATAGTAAGACACCTTGTGAGGAGATACAGAGCATCATGGGCATCAAGATCGCTTATTCTCTCCTCCATTCTCATCAAGTCATTCAATTTTTCGTTGAGGACAGTGTCGATGGCCTGGTGACCCAGTGGTGCTCCCAAGAGGGTACTGTTGGACGGAGTAGTAGTAGAGACTTCCGGGAGGATTCTTCACACGACATTGATTATTTCCTGGTTCGCTGTGATGATTTCACACTTGGAGGGATTGAGGATGAGTCCCAAGTCTTCTTCCTGTGTTTTCACCAGTTGTAGGTCCTCTAACAGGGACTCTTCAGTACCTGCCAGAGTGCCATCATCTAGGTACCAGATGTTGAGCTCCCTGTGTAGGCTGGAAGTTAGTTCTCTTACTACCAAGCAGAAGAGAAGTGGAACGAGTCGGTCACCCTGCTGAACACCCTCTGATGAGAGAATTTCATGTTCTGCAAACAAAAGAATTGAGGGTTTGCTGTAGCCAGCTGAAATGAAGGGAAAAAGGCTGGGGAACCGATCCCGAATGGCCGGCAAGACAACATCTCTCTTCACCATATTAAAGGCATTTCTAAAATCAAGTTTGACAACGGCCTTGTCTTCCGGTAGGTCCCTGATGTAGGCTCTTGCTGCACGAGCTGCGGCTTCACTGCCTTGAGAGACCCCAAAGCCCAGTTGGTGTAGCTGGAGTAAATTGACAGCTTCTAGGCAAATGTTTCTTACTGCTGCTTTGGGAACGAGACGGCGAAGAGTGTTACCAACAGCAATGGGTATTCTGTTAGGAAATTATAGATCCATCTACCAACTTTTCCAGTTATTCTTTTATCACGCATTTTGTGCGTTATTACACCATGGTCACACTTGTCAAAGGCTTTTGCAAAGTCTGTGCATACTACATCTGCCTTTTGTTTGTCTTCTAGAGCATCCATGACCTTGTCATAGTGGTTCAGTAGTTGGAACAAACAGGAGCGCCCTGCAGTAAACCCATGTTGCCCTGGGTTGTAATAAATATCTGTCAGTGAATTAACAGTAGTGAGGACGTGATCCGTCAATTGACAGTCGGACGCTCTACCACCTACACTAACCCAGGCCTCTAATAGGTAGGAATTCGAATTAATACTATATTATATTCCGTCAGAGGCACCAAATGTCACACATCTGAACTCCTTCCCTCGGCCCAAGAGCTTTAGTAGTAGTTCCGTTATTACCCTCCTCAAAACCACATCGTCTAGGAACTCAAACTATGTTTCGATTTCTTCCTATTAGAGGCCCAGGTAGTCGAAACGGTAGAGCATTGCGCTGCCAATTTACGGAAGGCGTTTTGAGCCCCTCTTCTACCTTTGTTTATATATATATATATATATATATATATATATATATATATATATATATATATATATATATATATATATATATATATAGTAGGTTGGTAGACAGCAACCACCCAGGGAAGTACTACCGTCCTGCCAGATGACTGTGAAACAGAAACCTGTAACTGTTTTGCATGATGGTAGGATTGCTGGTTTCTTTTTCTGTCTCATAAACACGCTAGATAACGGATATCTTGATACTCCTACTTACACTTTGGTCACACTTCACAGACACGCACATGCATATATATATATATACATACATCTAGGTTTTTCTCCTTTTTCTAAATAGCTCTTGTTCTTCTTTATTTCTTCTATTGTCCATGGGGAAGTGGAAAAGAATCTTTCCTCCGTAAGCCATGCGTGTCGTATGAGGCGACTAAAATGCCGGGAGCAATGGGCTAGTAACCCCTTCTCCTGTAGACATTTACTAAAAAAGAGAAGAAGAAAAACTTTATAAAACTGGGATGCTTGAATGTGCGTGGATGTAGTGCGGATGACAAGAAACAGATGATTTTGATGTTATGAATGAAAAGAAGTTGGAAGTCCTGGCCCTAAGCGAAACAAAGCTGAAGGGGGTAGGGGAGCTTCGGTGGGGGGAAATAAATGGGAGTATCTGAGAGAGTTAGAGCAAAGGAAGGGGTAGCAGTAATGTTGAAGGATCAGTTATGGAAGGAGAAAAGAGAATATGAATGTGTAAATTCAAGAATTGTGTGGATTAAAGTAAAGGTTGGATGCGAGAAGTGGGTCATAATAAGCGTGTATGCACCTGGAGAAGAGAGGAATGTAGAGGAGAGAGAGAGATTTTGGGAGATGTTAAGTGAATGTATAGGAGCCTTTGAACCAAGTGAGAGAGTAATTGTGGTAGGGGACCTGAATGCTAAAGTAGGAGAAACTTATAGAGAGGGTGTGGTAGGTAAGTTTGGGGTGCCAGGTGTAAATGATAATGGGAGCACTTTGATTGAACTTTGTATAGAAAGGGGTTTAGTTATAGGTAATACATATTTTAAGAAAAAGAGGATAAATAAGCATACAAGATATGATGTAGGGCAAAATGACAGTAGTTTGTTGGATTATGTATTGGTAGATAAAAGACTGTTGAGTAGACTTCAGGATGTACATGTTTATAGAGGGGCCACAGATATATCAGATCACTTTCTAGTTGTAGCTACACTGAGAGTAAAAGGTAGATGGGATACAAGGAGAATAGAAGCATCAGGGAAGAGAGAGGTGAAGGTTTATAAACTAAAAGAGGAGGCAGTTAGGGTAAGATGTAAACAGCTATTGGAGGATAGATGGGCTAATGAGAGCATAGGCAATGGGGTCGAAGACGTATGGGGTAGGTTTAAAAATGTAGTGTTAGAGTGTTCAGCAGAAGTTTGTGGTTACAGGAAAGTGGGTGCGGGAGGGAAGAGGAGCGATTGGTGGAATGATGATGTAAAGAGAGTAGCAAGGGAGAAAAAGTTAGCATATGAGAAGTTTTTACAAACTAGAAGTGATGCAAGGAGGGAAGAGTATATGGAGAGAAAGAGAGAGGTTAAGAGAGTGGTGAAGCAGTGTAAAACGAGAGCAAATGAGAGAGTGGGTGAGATGTTATCAACAAATTTTGTTGAAAATAAGAAAAAGTTTTGGAGTGAGATTAACAAGTTGAGGAAGCCTAAAGAACAAATGGATTTGTCAGTTAAAAATAGGAGAGGAGAGTTATTAAATGGAGAATTAGAGGTATTGGGAAGATGGAGGGAATATTTTGAGGAATTGTTAAATGTTGATGAAGTTAGGGAAGCTGTGATTTCGTGTATAGGGCAAGGAGGAATAACATCTTGTAGGAGTGAGGAAGAGCCAGTTGTGAGTGTGGGGAAAGTTCGTGAGGCAGTAGGTAAAATGAAAGGGGGTAAGGCAGCCGGGATTGATGGGATAAAGATAGAAATGTTAAAAGCAGGTGGGGATACAGTTTTGGAGTGGTTGGTGCAATTATTTAATAAATGTATGGAAGAGGGTAAGGTACCTTGAGATTGGCAGAGAGCATGCATAGTTCCTTTGTATAAAGGCAAAGGGGACAAAAGAGAGTGCAAAAATTATAGGGGGATAAGTCTGTTGAGTATACCTGGTAAAGTGTATGGTAGAGTTATTATTGAAAGAATTAAGAGTAAGACAGAAAATAGGATAGCAGATGAACAAGGAGGCTTTAGGAAAGGTAGGGGGAGTGTGGACCAGGTGTTTACAGTGAAACATATAAGTGAACAGTATTTAGATAAGGCTAAAGAGGTCTTTTTGGCATTTATGGATTTGGAAAAGGCGTATGACAGGGTGGATAGGGAGGCAATGTGGCAGATGTTGCAGGTGTATGGTGTGGGAGGTAGGTTACTGAAAGCAGTGAAGAGTTTTTACGAGGATAGTGAGGCTCAAGTTAGAGTATGTAGGAAAGAGGGAAATTATTTCCCAGTAAAAGTAGGTCTTAGACAAGGATGTGTGATGTCACCGTGGTTGTTTAATATATTTATAGATGGGGTTGTAAGAAAAGTAAATGCGAGGGTCTTGTCAAGAGGCGTGGAGTTAAAAGATAAAGAATCACACATAAAGTGGGAGTTGTCACAGTTGCTCTTTGCTGATGACACTGTGCTCTTGGGAGATTCTGAAGAGAAGTTGCAGAGATTGGTGGATGAATTTGGTAGGGTATGCAAAAGAAGAAAATTAAAAGTGAATACAGGAAAGAGTAAGGTTATGATGATAACAAAAATATTAGGTGATGAAAGATTGGATATCAGATTGGAGGGAGAGAGTATGGAGGAGGTGAATGTATTCAGATATTTGGGAGTGGATGTGTCAGCGGATGGGTCTATGAAAGTTGAGGTGAATCATAGAATTGATGAGGGGAAAAGGGTGAGTGGTGCACTTAGGAGTCTGTGGAGACAAAGAACTTTGTCCTTGGAGGCAAAGAGGGGAATGTATGAGAGTATAGTTTTACCAACGGTCTTATATGGGTGTGAAGCATGGGTGATGAATAATGCAGCGAGGAGAAGGCTGGAGGCAGTGGAGATGTCATGTCTGACGGCAATGTGTGGTGTGAATATAATGCAGAGAATTCGTAGTTTGGAAGTTAGGAGGAGGTGCGGGATTACCAAAACTGTTGTCCAGAGGGCTAAGGAAGGGTTGTTGAGGTGGTTCGGACATGTAGAGAAAATGGAGCGAAACAGAATGACTTCAAGAGTGTATCAGTCTGTAGTGGAAGGAAGGCAGGGTAGGGGTCGGCCTAGGAAAGGTTGGAGGGAGGGGGTAAAGGAGGTTTTGTGTGCGAGGGGCTTGGACTTCCAGCAGGCATGCGTGAGCGTGTTTGATAGGAGTGAATGGAGACGAATGGTTTTTAATACTTGACGTGCTGTTGGAGTGTGAGCAAAGTAACATTTATGAAGGGGTTCAGGGAAACCGGCAGGCCGGACTTGAGTCCTGGAGATGGGAAGTACAGTGCCTGCACTCTGAAGGAGGGGTGTTAATGTTGCAGTTTAAAAACTGTAGTGTAAAGCACCCTTCTGGCAAGACAGTGATGGAGTGAATGATGGTGAAAGTTTTTCTTTTTCGGGCCACCCTGCCTTGGTGGGAATCGGCCAGTGTGATAATAAAAAAAATATATATATATATTATATATATATATATATATATATATATATACATATCTATATATATATATATATATATATATATATATATATATATATATATATATCTTAATTTTATATTCCTTCTAACATTCTTAGTTACTGCAAAAATTTATACTTTTGAGTTTGTCAAATCAATGCTTGACGGATAATCCAGGTCAACAAACTCTGGCTATGAAGCGCCTTATGTATACTCTAAGCTCAGCTGAAAATATGTTAGATATAGTTCGTGAGGGCAGGTGCGTGTCGCTAGTTAAGTTGAGGTGTTGAGAAGAGCATCCTCATTATCAAACTGTTGCTGGCATGACGTACTGGTGGTGTGGCAGGCTCCTGGGCCCTCACCCCTGCCCCTCACACACGTGAAGGGGCGTCCAGGTGAGGGATGAATGGTGCTGCAGGGGTGAAGGGCAGACAAGAGCATGTGTAATAACCATCAGGGTGGCCCTGGGTGCGCGCGCAGCTGCTGGCGCACGACATAGCCCTGTCACCACGCAGGAAGGTGCTCGCAACCGTCCCACTGCTGGACATACATATCCAGCCCAGTCTCTTGTCCTCTGTGTGTCTCTCTCTACCCCACCTGTGCCCAGTCTCACCCTTCAACACGGCTACCTCGTCATAGCATGGAAGGTAAGCCTTTGGATGGCCGTGTTTGGTATCAGTAAAGGGAAATAATCAATGTGTGAGGGGCGGGAGGGAGGGGAGAGAGCAGCTGATAGCGTCGTCCAGAGTGTTAGCCTCCCCTCGCTGCCCTCCGCCCACCTCCTCATCACATACATTGATGCACCTCACATATAGTCCTAAGGTCACATCATGAATCCAGTGGCATAGCGCTACACTAGTAGTAACATCAGAGCTGCAGGGCCTCTCAATATATGCAGCACAGGTGGGCTAGGCCGTGTCAAGCACTCGCAGATTTATTTTCTTCATGTAACAGGAAATGTGCAATAAAAAGTTTACTCCCATGTTTGCTGAAAGAATGAAATTTCATTTAATGGGCTTCAGTGACAGTTAAAGTATTTTATTTAGCGAACCCATAAAATTACGTGGTATATTATTAAGATGCAAGAGCGCCGTGTTCAGCGCAATTAAATGCGCTGCAGAACATACAGAGAAGAATGAAGTTATTCCCCTGTATGAGGAATATTTCCCATGGAGAAAGATTGAGAACTCTGAGCCTAGACTCTTGAAAGGTATAGAAAAAGGGGTACGTGGTTGAGGTGTACCTGTGGAAGGCAGATATAAATCAAGGGGATAAATAAAGTAAGAAAACGATATAACCAAACACCTGTACTTGTGACCGGTTTTGAGAGCCAACCTACAAGACAGGAATCGTAAAGTGTATTAATGTTGAATCTGATTACGAATGTAAGCCATCACTGATTTTGGCAGCGAAGCCGTCGATAAATGAAGAGACTACGAAACTGTCATTAAAGCAACAATGGGTAGCTTTTAAAATGGGTTAAAGACTGGGTGGTTGACTGTGAGTGGGACCCATCCAGCTGGGTCAGAAGGACTAGATGTTAGCTCCTATGTTTATGTATATATTTGCACTAATACCACAAGACTAGTAAATTTTATGATGATAATGGAAAAACCCCAAATTACCAAAGCTAATGAAGACTGGCGATAAATTACATTGATGTATTTAAAAAATGTACCTGGTAGGGTGTGTATGACGTGATGTGGCTGTTGCAAGTGTATGAGTTTGGTGGCAAGTTGCTGAAGGATTAGAAGTGTTTATGGTAAGAGTGAAGATCAGATTGTGGTGTATAAGTGGAATATTTTCCAGCAAAATTAGACTATAGACAGGGATGTATGATGCTACTGTAGTTGTTCAATGTATTTTAAGATTTGTTACCGTGAGTGCTGGTGTTGGGGAAGAGGTGGGGTTAAGACACCAAATGTGATACAACTTGAGAGTTGTCACTGTTGCTCTTTCCTGAAGATACAGTAATTTTCGGAGATTTGGCAAAGTTCAAAGGTCAAAAGTGAATTCAGGAAGGTGTAAGGTTATTGTAAAATATAAGGAATGGAGGATTTTGTTAAAGTGGTTAACAAGGAGTATGGAGATATTGAAGATCCTTATATATTGTTAAGAGTGGACGTTACAGCAGGTGGGGCTATTAATCACCAGATAAACCATACACTCCTCGAGTTGAAAAGTAGTTGGAATAGTGAATAATCTGTAAAAAAAAAAGTTCATAAATGAATTTAGAAATGGGAATGTGTCCCAGATATACCCCTCACACACTGTGTCCCAGATATACCCCTCACACACTGTGTCCCAGATATACCCCTCACACACTGTGTCCCAGATATACCCCTCACACACTGTGTCCCAGATATACCCCTCACACACTGTGTCCCAGATATACCCCTCACACACTGCGTCCCAGATATACCCCTCACACACTGTGTCCCAGATATACCCCTCACACACTGTGTCCCAGATATACCCCTCACACACTGTGTCCCAGATATACCCCTCACACACTGTGTCCCAGATATACCCCTCACACACTGTGTCCCAGATATACCCCTCACACACTGTGTCCCAGATATACCCCTCACATACTGTGTCCCAGATATACCCCTCACACACTGTGTCCCAGATATACCCCTCACACACTGTGTCCCAGATATACCCCTCACACACTGTGTCCCAGATATACCCCTCACACACTGTGTCCCAGATATACCCCTCACACACTGTGTCCCAGATATACCCCTCACACACTGTGTCCCAGATATACCCCTCACACACTGTGTCCCAGATATACCCCTCACACACTGTGTCCCAGATATACCCCTCACACACTGTGTCCCAGATATACCCCTCACACACTGTGTCCCAGATATACCCCTCACACACTAAGTCCCAGATATACCCCTCACACACTGTGTCCCAGATATACCCCTCACACACTGTGTCCCAGATATACCCCTCACACACTGTGTCCCAGATATACCCCTCACACACTGTGTCCCAGATATACCCCTCACACACTGTGTCCCAGATATACCCCTCACACAGTGTCCCAGATATACCCCTCACACACTGTGTCCCAGATATACCCCTCACACACTGTGTCCCAGATATACCCCTCACACACTGTGTCCCAGATATACCCCTCACACACTGTGTCCCAGATATACCCCTCACACACTGTGTCCCAGATATACCCCTCACACAGTGTCCCAGATATACCCCTCACACACTGTGTCCCAGATATACCCCTCACACACTGTGTCCCAGATATACCCCTCACACACTGTGTCCCAGATATACCCCTCACACACTGTGTCCCAGATATACCCCTCACACACTGTGTCCCAGATATACCCCTCACACACTGTCCCAGATATACCCCTCACACACTGTGTCTCAGATATACCCCTCACACACTGTCTCAGATATACCCCTCATACACTGTATAATGTGTCCCAGATATACCCCTCACAGACTTTGTCTCAGATATACCCCTCACACTGTATAATGCGTCCCAGATATACCCCTCACACATTGTGTCCCAGATATACCCCTCATACTATAATGTGTCCCAGATATACCCCTCACACACTGTATAATGCGTCCCAGATATATCTTTCACACACTGTGTCCAAGATATACCCCTCACACACTGTATAATGTGTCTCACATATACCCTTCACACAGTGTGTCCCAGATATACCGCTCACACACTGTATAATGTGTCCCAAATATACCCCTCACAAACACTGTATGTGTCCCAGATATACCCCTCACACACTGTATCCCAGATATACCCCTCACACATACTGTATAGTGTGTCCCAGATATACTCTTCACACACTGTGTCTAAGATATACCCTTCACACACTGTGTCTAAGATATACTCTTCACACACTGTGTACCAGATATACCCTTCACACACTGTGTCTAAGATATACCCTTCACACACTGTGTCTAAGATATACCCTTCACACACTGTGTCTAAGATATACCCTTCACACACTGTGTCTAAGATATACCCTTCACACACTGTGTCTAAGATATACCCTTCACACACTGTGTCTAAGATATACCCTTCACACACTGTGTATAAGATATATCCCTCACACACTGTGTCTAAGATATATCCCTCACACACTGTGTCTAAGATATAACCTTCACTCACTGTGTCTAAGATATAACCTTCACACACTGTGTATAAGATATATCCCTCACACACTGTGTCTAAGATATATCCCTCACACACTGTGTCTAAGATATAACCTTCACACACTGTGTATAAGATATATCCCTCACACACTGTGTCTAAGATATATCCCTCACACACTGTGTCTAAGATATAACCTTCACACACTGTGTCTAAGATATATCCCTCACACACTGTGTCTAAGATATATCCCTCACACACTGTGTCTAAGATATATCCCTCACACACTGTGTCTCAGATATATCCCTCACACACTGTGTCTAAGATATATCCCTCACACACTGTGTCTAAGATATATCCCTCACACACTGTGTCTAAGATATATCCCTCACACACTGTGTCTAAGATATATCCCTCACACACTGTGTCTCAGATATATCCCTCACACACTGTGTCTAAGATATATCCCTCACACACTGTGTCTCAGATATATCTCTCACACACTGTGTAATCAATGGCTTTCTAAATAGCTTCTTTTTTGTAACCACTTTCAACTAATTGCATTTGTATCTGTTGTAAGGTCTTACTTATACAACACTTTTATGCAGGTGTGAAGCATTGTCTTTAAAAGTTGGAACAAAGTGAAGAAGGCTGGAGACAGTGTGGTCTTCAGTGTGTGGTGCACAGTCCATGATCACTCTTCAATCTTCACACACATACAGAAGTGTCGACACAGTTATATTCTAATTGGTCACCCTTTTCATGTCCATTCACAAATTTATTTCCACAGATTCCTCAACTCTTCGGCAACTTTCTTCTATCACAGGTTTTGTGATTCACTTTATGTTTCTCAGAGCAACATCTGCTGACACACTCGATCACATCTTGCACTGCTACTTCAGACATCATTTATTCATTATTATTTTCGGAGTTAACTCACTCCATCTCTGTACAAAATCGAAGAAAATAATATATAACAATCAAATGTAATTATATGCTAAACATCAAATTAACATAAGTGATAAAAGCATATGAATACATTCACTTTATCTACAAACAACCAATTTTTTATTCTCAATACTTCTCTCTCCTTGTATCACCTTAGTCTTTTGTGTTCACTTCCCCAACTTTCTTCTGCAGGTTCTCTTCTGAATCTTCATTAGCACAGTGTCACTCGCTAACACCAATTATGATATTTGAATTTTATGTTTAATTTGTTTTAAATGTCGCACTTCTCCTCAACACTACCGTTCACTTCCCTTACAAATTCATCTTTCAAAACATTAAGCAGTTACGATGACGTTATTCTTGTTTTGCAACATATTTTCCTTCTAATACCCAGCTTTACTCAGACTATGGTGCACGCACCACTAGGAGTGCGACAATAGGTTTTAAAGGGCTCACAGAACTGTGCCAGATCATCTTACAAAACATGCGAAATATATGAAAGCAGCGAAATGAAAAATGAATTTCAGCTAACTCGGGGCGACGATTATATCAAGAACAATGCTAGGTGCTAGGTGCTAGGTGTTAGGTGCTAGGTGCTAGGCAACTAAACTAAACAAGAGCCGCATTCCAGTAAAACGTATCTTATCAATACATTACCCTGCATCGCTGTATCACACGACACCTTCAACATCTGTCCATGAATGGAAATAAATGGTATCAAATACCGACACAGTGGAAATATAAACACATATGCAGTATAATGTGATCCTTTATTGACAACGTTTCACCCACACAGTGGGCTTTTTCAAGTCACACACAGATCTACCTGGGGTGGAAGGTACGGGAGTATTTATAGTCAGAATGTTGAGGTCAGGTGGAGAATGCTGCATCTGATGATCTACCGGGTGGAGTTATAGAGTCTTGGGTAGCTTGGCAGGGGTATTGGACAAGTTGTTAGTAGACCTTCTGCAGTGTTCTATGTTCTTATGTGGGATAGCGATGAAGAAGTTTCTTGGCGAGTGGTTCAGCTATGTTATAGAAGCCATTGTTCTGGTTGAAATTGTTGGTTATAGAGATAAGCGATGATTCAGGATTCTTCGGTATTGAGTGTTGTCTTCTGTGGCGATAAGTCTTGAGTTTCTGTAATTAATTAAATGGTTGTGTGAATTGCGATGTTGTACACAGGCAATCTTTGTATCGTCAGTCCTGCTTGCATATTGGTGTTCTGAAATACGTGTTTGGAGGTCTCTTGATGTTTCTTGTTCCTGATGTTGATGTTGCATTCGCAACATCAACATCAGGAACAAGAAACTTTCCAGCCTTGACGTGACTTCCCTATTCACCAAAGTACCTACTACACAAGCCATCGATCTCTTGCGCAGGAAAATTGACGATTCACTTGATCTTCCCATTCCAGCCAGCGATTTCATCGACCTTGTTGAACTATGTGTTGGCTTTACGTGTTTCTCTTTCGAAAATCACCTCTTTCAGCAGACTTTTGGACTACCCATGGGTTCGCCACTCAGTGCGGTCCTGGCGAACCTATACATGGAACATCTAGAAGCCGAACGTTTCTCCACCATCATTCCTTCGTCTGTCACCTGGCTCCGTTATGTTGACGACATTCTCCTCATAACTCCTAAACGCTTCAACGTTCAAGCTCTCCAAGACAAGCTCAACCAGGTCGAGCCTTCAATCCAGTTCACACTTGAAGAAGAAGTCGACAACACTCTTTCTTTCCTTGATGTTCTGCTCTGCAAAGCTGACCACGAACTTCGTTTTAAAGTCTATCGAAAACCCACCAACCAAAACGATCTTCTCCACTTCTACTCTCACCACGACACCAAAACCAAACGTGGTGTAATTATAGGCTTCTTCCTGCGTGCACTCAGAATCTGCAGCAATGAGTTCCTTGAGGAAGAATGCACTATAATTGAACAAGTATTTTCTAAACTCCACTATCCTCGTCACTTCATCAGAGACTGCAGACGGCGGGCATTAAACATCTTCAACACACCCAGAGAAGACACTGCCGAGAAGAGATACATAGTCCTCCCCACCAACTCCATTGCCAAACATGTTTCCAACATCTTTTCCAATACATCATTCCAAGTATCTACCTCCACAACCACGACCATCAAGGACATCACCAGTAGTAGACAGGACAAGCCTCCATCCTCTGCAGGGGTATACATAATCCCTTGTAATGACTGCAACAAATTATATGTGGGCGAAACATCAAGAGACCTCCAAACACGTATTTCAGAACACCAATATGCAAGCAGGACTGACGATACAAGGAATGCCTGTGTACAACATCGCAATTCACACAACCATTTAATTAACTACAGAAACTCAAGACTTATCGCCACAGAAGACAACACTCAATACCGAAGAATCCTGGAATCATCGCTTATCTCTATAACCAACAATTTCAACCAGAACAACGGCTTCTATAACATAGCTGAACCACTCGCCAAGAAACTTCTTCATCGCTATCCCACATAAGAACATAGAACACTGCAGAAGGTCTACTCACAACTTGTCCAATACCCCTGTCTAGCTACCCCAAGACTCTATAACTCCACCCGGTAGATCATCAGATGCAGCATTCTCCACCTGACCTCAACATTCTGAACCTGACTATAAATACTCCCGTACCTTCCACCCCAGGTAGATCTGTGTATGACTTGAAAAAGCCCACTGAGTGGGCGAAACGTTGTCAATAAAGGATCACATTATACTGCATATGTGTTTATATTTCCATCTCTCCATGAATACACAAGAACATCCTTCTCACTGATGACAGCAAATGTTTTTTTTTTTATCTTCCCGTATATCCATTTCTAAATCAGCTGTAGTTATTTTGTATTTACCGGTGAATAAATGTTTTAATACTTTGCAAATGTGTGTTTATCTTTAAGTTTAGAATATATATATATATATATATATATGTATGTATATATATGTATGTATATATATATATGTATATATATATATATGTATGTATAGGTAGTAGGTTGGTAGACAGCAACCACCCAGGGAAGTACTACCGTCCTGCCAGATGACTGTGAAACAAAAACCTGTAACTGTTTTGCATGATGGTAGGATTGCTGGTTTCTTTTTCTGTCTCATAAACACGCTAAGATAACAGGGATATCTTGCTACTCCTACTTACACTTTGGTCACACTTCACAGACACGCACATGCATATATATATATACATACATCTAGGTTTTTCTCCTTTTTCTAAATAGCTCTTGTTCTTTTTTATTTCTTCTATTGTCCATGGGGAAGTGGAAAAGAATCTTTCCTCCGTAAGCCATGCGTGTCGTATGAGGCGACTAAAATGCCGGGAGCAATGGGCTAGTAACCCCTTCTCCTGTATACAATTACTAAAAAAGAGAAGAAGAAAAACTTTATAAAACTGGGTTGCTTAAATGTGCGTGGATGTAGTGCGGATGACAAGAAACAGATGATTGCTGATGTTATGAATGAAAAGAAGTTGGATGTCCTGGCCCTAAGCGAAACAAAGCTGAAGGGGGTAGGAGAGTTTCAGTGGGGGGAAATAAATGGGATTAAATCTGGAGTATCTGAGAGAGTTAGAGCAAAGGAAGGGGTAGCAGTAATGTTAAATGATCAGTTATGGAAGGAGAAAAGAGAATATGAATGTGTAAATTCAAGAATTATGTGGATTAAAGTCAAGGTTGGATGCGAGAAGTGGGTCATAATAAGCGTGTATGCACCTGGAGAAGAGAGGAATGCAGAGGAGAGAGAGAGATTTTGGGAGATGTTAAGTGAATGTATAGGAGCCTTTGAACCAAGTGAGAGAGTAATTGTGGTAGGGGACTTGAATGCTAAAGTAGGAGAAACTTTTAGAGAGGGTGTGGTAGGTAAGTTTGGGGTGCCAGGTGTAAATGATAATGGGAGCCCTTTGATTGAACTTTGTATAGAAAGGGGTTTAGTTATAGGTAATACATATTTTAAGAAAAAGAGGATAAATAAGTATACACGATATGATGTAGGGCGAAATGACAGTAGTTTGTTGGATTATGTATTGGTAGATAAAAGACTGTTGAGTAGACTTCAGGATGTACATGTTTATAGAGGGGCCACAGATATATCAGATCACTTTCTAGTTGTAGCTACACTGAGAGTAAAAGGTAGATGGGATACAAGGAGAATAGAAGCATCAGGGAAGAGAGAGGTGAAGGTTTATAAACTAAAAGAGGAGGCAGTTAGGGTAAGATATAAACAGCTATTGGAGGATAGATGGGCTAATGAGAGCATAGGCAATGGGGTCGAAGAGGTATGGGGTAGGTTTAAAAATGTAGTGTTAGAGTGTTCAGCAGAAGTTTGTGGTTACAGGAAAGTGGGTGCAGGAGGGAAGAGGAGCGATTGGTGGAATGATGATGTAAAGAGAGTAGTAAGGGAGAAAAAGTTAGCATATGAGAAGTTTTTACAAAGTAGAAGTGATGCAAGGAGGGAAGAGTATATGGAGAAAAAGAGAGAAGTTAAGAGAGTGGTGAAGCAATGTAAAAAGAGAGCAAATGAGAGAGTGGGTGAGATGTTATCAACAAATTTTGTTGAAAATAAGAAAAAGTTTTGGAGTGAGATTAACAAGTTAAGAAAGCCTAGAGAACAAATGGATTTGTCAGTTAAAAATAGGAGAGGAGAGTTATTAAATGGAGAGTTAGAGGTATTGGGAAGATGGAAGGAATATTTTGAGGAATTGTTAAATGTTGATGAAGATAGGGAAGCTGTGATTTCGTGTATAGGGCAAGGAGGAATAACATCTTGTAGGAGTGAGGAAGAGCCAGTTGTGAGTGTGGGGGAAGTTCGTGAGGCAGTAGGCAAAATGAAAGGGGGTAAGGCAGCCGGGATTGATGGGATAAAGATAGAAATGTTAAAAGCAGGTGGGGATATAGTTTTGGAGTGGTTGGTGCAATTATTTAATAAATGTATGGAAGAGGGTAAGGTACCTAGGGATTGGCAGAGAGCATGCATAGTTCCTTTGTATAAAGGCAAAGGGGATAAAAGAGAGTGCAAAAATTATAGGGGGATAAGTCTGTTGAGTGTACCTGGTAAAGTGTATGGTAGAGTTATAATTGAAAGAATTAAGAGTAAGACGGAGAATAGGATAGCAGATGAACAAGGAGGCTTTAGGAAAGGTAGGGGGTGTGTGGACCAGGTGTTTACAGTGAAACATATAAGTGAACAGTATTTAGATAAGGCTAAAGAGGTCTTTGTGGCATTTATGGATTTGGAAAAGGCATATGACAGGGTGGATAGGGGGGCAATGTGGCAGATGTTGCAAGTGTATGGTGTAGGAGGTAGGTTACTGAAAGCAGTGAAGAGTTTTTACGAGGATAGTGAGGCTCAAGTTAGAGTATGTAGGAAAGAAGGAAATTTTTTCCCAGTAAAAGTAGGCCTTAGACAAGGATGTGTGATGTCACCGTGGTTGTTTAATATATTTATAGATGGGGTTGTAAGAGAAGTAAATGCGAGGGTCTTGGCAAGAGGCGTGGAGTTAAAAGATAAAGAATCACACACAAAGTGGGAGTTGTCACAGCTGCTCTTTGCTGATGACACTGTGCTCTTGGGAGATTCTGAAGAGAAGTTGCAGAGATTGGTGGATGAATTTGGTAGGGTGTGCAAAAGAAGAAAATTAAAGGTGAATACAGGAAAGAGTAAGGTTATGAGGATAACAAAAAGATTAGGTGATGAAAGATTGAATATCAGATTGGAGGGAGAGAGTATGGAGGAGGTGAATGTATTCAGATATTTGGGAGTGGACGTGTCAGCGGATGGGTCTATGAAAGATGAGGTGAATCATAGAATTGATGAGGGAAAAAGAGTGAGTGGTGCACTTAGGAGTCTGTGGAGACAAAGAACTTTGTCCTTGGAGGCAAAGAGGGGAATGTATGAGAGTATAGTTTTACCAACGCTCCTATATGGGTGTGAAGCGTGGGTGATGAATGTTGCAGCGAGGAGAAGGCTGGAGGCAGTGGAGATGTCATGTCTGAGGGCAATGTGTGGTGTGAATATAATGCAGAGAATTCGTAGTTTGGAAGTTAGGAGGAGGTGCGGGATTACCAAAACTGTTGTCCAGAGGGCTGAGGAAGGGTTGTTGAGGTGGTTCGGACATGTAGAGAGAATGGAGCGAAACAGAATGACTTCAAGAGTGTATCAGTCTGTAGTGGAAGGAAGGCGGGGTAGGGGTCGGCCTAGGAAGGGTTGGAGGGAGGGGGTAAAGGAGGTTTTGTGTGCGAGGGGCTTGGACTTCCAGCAGGCATGCGTGAGCGTGTTTGATAGGAGTGAATGGAGACAAATGGTTTTTAATACTTGACGTGCTGTTGGAGTGTGAGCAAAGTAACATTTATGAAGGGATTCAGGGAAACCGGCAGGCCGGACTTGAGTCCTGGAGATGGGAAGTACAGTGCCTGCACTCTGAAGGAGGGGTGTTAATGTTGCAGTTTAAAAACTGTAGTGTAAAGCACCCTTCTGGCAAGACAGTGATGGAGTGAATGATGGTGAAAGTTTTTCTTTTTCGGGCCACCCTGCCTTGGTGGGAATCGGCCGGTGTGATAATAAAAATATATATATATATATATATATATATATATATATATATATATATATATATATATATATATATATATATATATATATATATATATTATTATTATAGGGAGAATTTTCTAATACCATCCCCTGTATTTCAAGTATGTTTTATTTAAAGACAAAAATACATAAATATATATATTTTTTTTTTCAACAAGTCGGTCGTCTCCCACCGAGGCAGGGTGACCCAAAAAAAAGAAAGAAAATCCCCAAACAGAAAATACTTTCATCATCATTCAACACTTTCACCACACTCACACATTATCACTGTTTTTGCAGAGGTGCTCAGAATACAACAGTCTAGAAGCGTACACATATAAAGATACACAACATATCCCTCCAAACTGCCAATATCCCAAACCCCTCCTTTAAAGTGCAGGCATTGTACTTCCCATTTCCAGGACTCAAGTCCGACTATATGAAAATAACCGGTTTTCCTGAATCCCTTCACTAAATATTACCCTGCTCACACTCCAACAGATCGTCAGGTCCCAAGTATCATTCGTCTCCATTCACTCCTATCTAACACGCTCATGCACGCTTGCTGGAAGTCCAAGCCCCTCGCCCACACACACACACACACACACACACACACACACACACACACACACACACATATATATATATATATATATATATATATATATATATATATATATATATATATATATATATATATATATATGAAAGAGAAAGAAAGAGAGAAAGAGATGGGGTGAATAAAGTAAGGTGGTCGTAGGGGGTATTGAAGTAAGGAAGTTTGAGAACCTCTGCCATAACATGCGTCTCACTGGACTCTCAAAAACTCTTTACACTTCTCAACAACTTACCACTTTTTCCATATACACTTGTAGGCCTACTAAACAATGCTTCCTCTTAAACTTTTTCTTCCAAATAACAAAAAAATAACAGCTTTTCCTCCTTTTTCTAATTATTTAGTTCTTGCAGCTGCTTAATAATACTTTTAATGGAGTCACTATAATAGACTCCATTAATTATAATTCTGTATCTACGTTTATTAGGTCAACTTAGAAGATCCCACTTCTCCATACTCTTATACAACCCCTTCTTTCTTTTATTCATAATTTTTCAACTATTTATTTTGGCTCTTACACTGCCTCAGTAGCCTCGTTCCTTTTCTCGTACAGCCGCCTGTCTTTCATAATTTTTTCACTGTAAAATACTTTTATGATAACTTATTTTTCCTTTACGGCCATTTTCTACTTCATCGTGTTTGTGTGTGGTTTGTGTTTGTGTGTGTTGTATGTATTCGTGTGTTTGTGTCGTGGCGTCGTATGTATTTATGCGTATGTGTGTATTATGTGGTGAGTGACGTATATATTTGTGTATGAGGTGCTATGTAATAGTGTGTGTATGTGCTATGTAACTGTGTGCGGCGTATGTTTTTGTGTGGTATGTATTTGTGTTTGTGCAAAGTGTGCTTACACTAGATTATTGCTGTTTTACTCGCTTGAGAAAAAAGTTCATTTTACGAGTGTCTTGAGAAGAGGATCTCAGTGGTACATTGTCTGTGCCGGCACACTTACCACTGTAGTAGCAAGACCACTGGGCCAGGACACGCATAAAAGTAATGGAAAGCTTTACTATGTTTTCTTAACTCTCCTACAATATGAGCAGTGCACGGACGTGGCCGGCATCACATACCCAACATATGCTGGGCCAGCCACCAGGGGTGAGGGATGTTCAGTCCGATAGAAGGATAGTTTGGAATTAAGTATAAAGTAACTCACAGCCATGTTGAGGATTCAACCAGGACCACAGTAACTCCAGCAATTACCTCAGTAGCTCCACCAACAATCATTTCAGTAGCTCCACCAACAATCATTTCATTAGCTCCATCAACAATCACCTCGACAGCAGTACCAACAATTATATCACCTCCACGAACAATTACTTCAGCAGCGCTAAAGCGCTGCTAAGGTTTAGCGCTTATAATAATTCACCAACAGTCACCTCAGCAGCAGTACCAACAATTACATCAGCTCTACCAACAATCACCTCAGCAGCTCCAACAATCATCTCAGCAGCTTCACCAACAAAAACCTCAGCATCCTAGTACCTATCCTTCAGAGGCATAATAATCTTAAACTGACACGCCTCACAGTGTGTGTAAAAGAAAGGTAGACACTGATTAAGCAAAGTATAACACTGTCAGAAAGACTTGTAACAAAGCGCCTTTTATTTATACCATCTTTCACACACTGTTGCTTTATCAAGTACTAATAAAACGTTTTATAAAGATTTTTTGCTACAGTTTACATCCCTTAGCTCACATACAATACTCTTAAACCGTGAATAAGGTAATCTCGGCCAGAAGATCTACGATAATCCAAACAGAATTGATCACATTAATAAAGGTTGATTTGTGGTGGGCATTATAACCTGTGAGTGAGTGACAGAAGTAAGTTTTAGTGACATTTCTCTGGGAAAAGTTATGCACAGTAAAATTAGACTCGTAAACTTGCAGGAGTTGAGGATAGCTATCTTAAGTACAGATTAGCAGCCGAGAGAGAGAGAGAACTGTCGAGTTGAAAGTGGAGTCGACACCAGAAATGAAGCCAAAGTGTTGGAAAATATTAAGATAAAATGGGAAGAGGGAGACGAGCATTTAATGGTAAGATATGTGGGAAAAACCTTGAAGCTGCAGTGAACCTTGGTACCTTGAGCTCAGTGTTCTGGAGAGATGAATATATGTTGTAAGAATAGTGAGTAAGATTGCAGCTGAGTCACCGAGAAAGGAACCCTCACATAGAAGAGATTCAAATAGTCTTTAGGGTAAACCAAAGAATTTTAGGACACTGGGAGGTAAAAACCGTATTACAGAAAACACGAAAGAAGTTTTCAGTATGAAAAGGAGAAAGCAAAGATTTTCGGAATCATTAAGGATATCATGAATGACAAATTAATGATCCCAGACACAACGCTCCAGAAGGTAAGGACACATCACATTCAGATACTTTTAAAAATATGTAGGGTACGAGTGATAGTATATTGGGGACCCCAGAACTACGAGGGACACACTGAGAAGAGAGCATCCAGGATGATGACAAGGATATTGAGTATGTGTTATATAAACTGCAGATGAGGAAAAAAACATGAATAGTGACCAAAGGACGTAACTGACATTGGAATCCTGAGAACCTCTTAACTGGGTAGTTCATCTTAGCAAGATTCATCCCTCGTTAGGCCAGGAATCAAGTTTCGGGATTGACGGAAGGAATATCAAGCTTTCTTTTGTTTCAGGCCTCTCTTCTAACCCAGGCAACTAGAGAAGCTGTACCTAAAAGAGCGTAACCTGGAAAATATGGACATTGACGAGGAGCACAGCAAAAGAATGCCAGTCCATCCCTCACCACAACCTTCTTCATCGTCTTACAGAAGTTTTCCAGCTTAGGCTGACAGATTTCGTTATCTAACAAGGAAGACCTTGACTCAAGAAATCGTAATGACACGATTGCGGGTTCAATCCCGGCCGGGGGTATGGTTAAGGAAGACCATTCATGTTTGATGGACTATAACAGAGAAACGTATATAACTTTTGTTATCATTATGCAGCTGTTGTATATAGTAGCGCTACACACAATCACGTCACTTCACCAGCTCATATTTCAGCTCGTACTTCAGCAGCTCAAACTCACACTATCTTATAACTTGATCTACGAAAACCATCCTGTGTGATGGAATATGACGATGACACACAGCTATTGTTACTACTATGTAACTTCAATAAAGGAGAGTAACAGTACACTGCTGATTTAACCGGTTTTGCTTAATAAAAATAAAATAAAGCGGTGAGACACATTGCCCCACAACGCCAGTCTCCCTCACCATATTATCTTGTCCAACCGTTGCATCCCTCATCTCTTTTCTCACATTTTCCGCAAAATTCTCCCAATCTCTGTCAATTCTCATCCCCCTTACTGCCCACTGACTCTTCCCTTTCTTTGCCTCTACTAATATCCTTCTCCCAATTTCTCAGTCCTCCTTACCCCGGGCCACCGTTCACCCTCCCCAGCCCACATTCTGTGCTCATTTTCCCTCTATCATCTTCCGAAATCGTTCCCTTTCTCCTACTGTGTTGTGATTTGAGTGAATTTTTAGTGAAGGGGGGAGGGTCAAGTAAGCCAGTGGAAGGTCTCGGTCAAATAACCTCTGAGTGGGTCAGCATCATCGTAAGATTTTATTCGGATTATTAACCTGAAGAGTTATGTCCGAGACTAGTGTCACGAGAAGTGTTCCCGTTTTTCCTGACATAAAATCCTCTTACCTCTCTCCTTTGACCTATCCCACCCCTTCCCTTCCCAGCCCTCTGCCTCGCACCCTCTCCCCTCCTTCCCTAACACCCACACAGTCCTGTCTTGCACACATTTTCACATGCAACCTCGTTTCCTCTTCTCGCTTCACTCCCTCATCCTCTCAAACCCTATTCCCACCCCTAAACCTCAACCATGGATCTTTCTAGTTTTCGTTTTCACTTCTTCCTCTCTTCTCTACATAATGGTCCTCTACTATCAGTCACCTGGAAAGAAGAAATACCCACCAGAGAAATGTAAATGGAAATAAACAGGATCTCTAACAAGATGAGCTAATGGCAGAGTACAGAATGCACGCCCAGCCCGCACTGTAGTTGCGGATAACATAATAAATGCAATTACAGATGTAAGCTGCTTCTGGGACTGTTGCACAATGAATTTGGAGAAGGAAGAAAGAGGGAGAAACGAGTGTGAAACTGTTAAACAGGAAAAATTGGGGGTTAAAGAAATGTCAATACTAGATTGAGATGGCTTAACAGATCACACAGTAAGAGCACTGAGCACGGAACACCATGGTGTATCACACAATCCACCACCACCGACAGATCTCCTTGCTTGTGAACGATTTGGTGATAGTGACAAGCTGTGGAAAGACACACAGAGTTCAGGGCATTTAATAAAAGAAACTGCACAATAAGCGTCTTCAGTCCTAATACAGAGTAAAGTACAGCCAGGTGTTATTTAGTGGAGAGTGCAGGTCACCAGTACTCAAGGTGAGGTGGGGCAGGAGGCGCGTCTGGTTGCAGAACATAGGTTGGACAAACACAAGTGAGGTGGGTTGGTTTTGAGCACAACCTGTCATGCGTGGGGCAGTAGGACTGCAGCAGTGCTTCTGTGTCCATCAGTTCGTTCATGTGACGGCCGATCCTAACATGGATAATCGTTAAGCCAAAACTATGGAAACACTGAAGCTCCCAGACTTTTCAAGATTGTGTCGGTGATGTCAATAAAGCTTCATTTTCATGGGTGTCTAGTAACACCTCATTACAGTTAATTAAGTGTAGATAAGTGGTTCAGAGAACCGTCAAGTTTATAAATTAGACACATGTGCAACACTTGTGCAAAACTTGTTGGTTCTCTGAATCATTTATATATTCCTGTCAGACACAGCAACATCTTGGGATCTTGATACAGGGAATTCTTCACTTGCCTAGCCTATAGTCATGACCTACTTCCACATGTAGATTTGTTCACTGTAATATCGCCTACGACTGCTTCACCTTAACTGTCTACAGTATATAAGCCACTTCGCACATATGCTGTATTCTTTTCGAGATTGATGGAATGTTTACTTTGACTCCAGGCTGAGAGACTGATTACCTCAAACTCCTTCTTTTCTTCACCATTCTTTGTATAGGACTGGTGAAACCATTGTGGCGAAACGTTTCCTTAGTAAAGATACCCAAGTGTTGCACATGTGTCTAATTTATCACCAGTTCATTAAGTGTCTACATTTATCCCTGTGCTAAACAGAGACGTTGTTGCGGCCATCCTGTCTGCAGGTATTTCTGTGATCGCAGTCTCTTATATCCAGTGGTCAAGTAGTTCCCCCACATACTTGCTGTCACATCCTTCACACGGTCGCATCCTGGGACAAAACTGACCTAATTTGCCCGAAATGCTCAGCATAGCAAGGGGGCTTTCTATATAGCAGTATGTCACTGATGTCAGCTAGACCTGTATACCATGTACAAGTACTTGTAGTAAATAAAGATATTATTATTATTATTATTATTATTATTAATACATGGATACAGAGGGTGCATATAGGTATTAGAGGGCGATGCCTTGCACCTCTAATACCTCACTCTAATACTATCCTCTAGTGAGGCACTGTCCTCCAGAGTGGTACTATCCTCCAGAGGAATACTATCTTACAGGAAAGTACTCTCCTCCAGGGAGGTACTATTATCCAGTGAGGTACTATCCTCCAGAGTGAAGTGCAAGGCACCTCACTCTAGGCCTATATATACCCTCTGTGTCCATATATTGTTTGTAACGGCTTGGCAAAGTCCCTGGAGAGCGAAACGTTGCCACAATAAAATGTCACATTAGTTGCACTTGTGTCCTTTTACCTAACATATTGTAGGTAATTCTACCAACATTAATACAGGTTGTTAAATAGTTCAGTCACATTTGATGCCACGGCGCTGACAGCCAAAACAATGTATCTGACTGTACTTGTTCTGTACAATATTTATGTGGCCGCTGTTCCCTGCATCCTCGTATGAAGTTTGTGTGTGTGTGTGTGTGTGTGTGTGTGTGTGTGTGTGTGTGTGTGTACTCACCTAATTGTGGTTGCAGGGGTCGATTCATAGCTCATGGCCCCCGCCTCTTCACTGGTCGCTACTAGGTCCACTCTCTGCTCCATGAACGTTATCATACCTCTTCTTAAAGGTATGGATCCTGCCTCCACTACAACACTCTCCAGATTATTCCACTTCCTGACAACTCTATGATTGAAGAAATACTTCGTGTGTGTGTGTGGAAGGACGGAGGTTAAAGGAACTTTAAGGAAGTGAAAGTACCAGCGATGTACCTGCGTTCTTCTAAGAACTGTAGAGCAGAGATTCTGAAGACCATGAGGAACAGTCCTATGACTTCCCTCTCTCTTTTTCTTGACATCTCACCACGACGTCAAGACAAAGAGAGGCAGGATAACAGAGAGAGAGAAAGAGAAAGAGAGAGAGAGAGAGAGAGAGAGAGAGAGAGAGAGAGAGAGAGAGAGAGAGAGAGAGAGAGAGAGAGAGAGAGAGAGAAGCAGGATAATAAAGGAAGGAAGAAGCTGGTAAACAGAGAGGACGACAGATGCAAGATAACATAGAGGTAGACAGGAGTAGGATAACAGGGAGACAAGCAGGATAACAGAGAGGGAGACAGAAGCAGGAAAACAGAGAGGAGGACAGAAGCGGGATAACAAAGAGGAAGACAGAAGCAGGAGAACAGAGAGGAAGACAGAAGCAGGATAACAGAAGGAGAGACAGAAGCAGGATAACAGAGGAAGACAGAAGCAGGACAACAGAGGAAGAAATAGAAGCAGGATAACAGAGGGAGACAGACGCAAGATAACAGAGGGAGAGTCATGATAACGGAGGGAAAAACAAAAGCAGGATAAAAAAACAGAAGCAGGATAACAGAGAGGAAGACAGAAGCAGGATAACAGAGAGGTGCTCTCCTCCATGAAGGTACTACCCTCAAAGGAGGTATTACTCTCCAGTGAGGTACTATCCTCGAGGGAGGCACTAACTTACAGGGAGATAATACCCTCCAGTGAAGTACTGTTCTTCAGGGAGGCACTACCCTTCAAGGGGGTACTACCCTTCAGTGAGATAAAATCCTCCAGTGAAGTACTGTCCCCCAGGGAGGTACTGTTCTCCAGTGCAGTACTATCCTCCAAGGAGGTACCACCCTCCAGTGAGATACTACCCTTCAGTGAAGTACTATCCTCCAGGGAGGTACTATCCTCCAGGGAGGTACCATCCTCCAGAGAGGTACTATCCTCCGGGGAGATGCTGTCCTCTAGGGAGGTACTATCTTCCAGGGAGATGTTGAGGATGAGTGATGTGTCTATGATGAGTGTTGAGGATGAGTGATGTGTTGATGATGAGTGTTGAGGATGAGTGATGTGTTGATAATGAGTGTTGAGGATGAGTTATGTGTTGATGATGAGTTATGTGTTGATGATGAGTGTTGAGGATGAGTGATGTGTCTATGATGAGTGTCGAGGATGAGTGATGTGTTGATGATTAGTGTTGAGGATGAGTGATGTGATGATGATTAGTGTTGAGGATGAGTGATGTGATGATGATTAGTGTTGAGGATGAGTGATGTGATGATGATTAGTGTTGAGGATGAGTGATGTGTTGAGGATGAGTGATGTGATGTGTTGATGATGATTATTGAGGATGAGTGATGTGTTGATGAGGAGTGTTGAGGGTGAGTTATGTGTTGATGATGAGTGCTGAGGATGAGTGATGTGTTGATGAGGAGTGCTGAGGATGAGTGATGTGTTGATGAGGAGTGCTGAGGATGAGTGATGTGTTGAGGATGAGTGATGTGTTGATGAGGAGTGCTGAGGATGAGTGATGTGTTGAGGATGAGTGATGTGATGTGTTGATGATGATTATTGAGGATGAGTGATGTGTTGATGAGGAGTGTTGAGGGTGAGTTATGTGTTGATGATGAGTGCTGAGGATGAGTGATGTGTTGATGAGTGTTGAGGATGAGTGATGTGTTGATGATGAGTGTTGAGGATGAGTGATGTGTTGATGATGAGTGCTGAGGATGAGTGATGTGTTGAGGATGAGTGTTGAGGATGAGTGATGTGTTGAGGATGAGTGATGTGATGTGTTGATGATGAGTGTTGAGGATGAGTGATGTGATGTGTTGATGATGAGTGTTGAGGATGAGTGATGTGTAGATGAGTGTTAAGGATGAGTGATGTGTTGATGATGAGTGTTGAGGATGAGTGATGTGTTGATGATGAGTGTTGAGGATGAGTGATGTGTTGATGATGAGTGTTGAGGATGAGTGATGTGTTGATGAGTGCTGAGGATGAGTGATGTGTAGATGAGTGTTAAGGATGAGTGATGTGTTGATGATGAGTGTTGAGGATGAGTGATGTGTTGATGATGAGTGTTGAGGATGAGTGATGTGTTGATGAGTGTTGAGGATGAGTGATGTGTAGATGAGTGTTAAGGATGAGTGATGTGTTGATGATGAGTGTTGAGGATGAGTGATGTGTTGATGATGAGTGTTGAGGATGAGTGATGTGTTGATGAGTGTTGAGGATGAGTGATGTGTTGATGATGAGTGTTGAGGATGAGTGATGTGTTGATGATGAGTGTTGAGGATGAGTGATGTGTTGATGAGTGTTGAGGATGAGTGATGTGTTGATGATGAGTGATGTGTTGATGATGAGTGTTGAGGATGAGTGATGTGTTGATGATGAGTGTTGAGGATGAGTGATGTGTTGATGATGAGTGTTGAGGATGAGTGATGTGTTGATGATGAGTGTTGAGGATGAGTGATGTGTTGATGATGAGTGTTGAGGATGAGTGATGTGTTGCAAGAAACAGCTCACAGTCTTTATGCAAATGTGTGTTAGGTGAAAGTGGATTATACTCTGTGTCGTGCTAAGCTCTTGTGCATCCTTCAGTGCTAGGTGTGGTGGGGGCTACATCCTACGTCTGTGTAGGTTATTCAGTGCTAGGTGTGGTGGGGGCTACATCCTACGTCTGTGTAGGTTATTCAGTGCTAGGTGTTGTGGGGGCTACATCCTACGTCTGTGTAGGTTATTCAGTGCTAGGTGTGGTGGGGGCTACATCCTACGTCTGTGTAGGTTATTCAGTGCTAGGTGTGGTGGGGGCTACATCCTACGTCTGTGTAGGTTATTCAGTGCTAGGTGTGGTGGGGGCTACATCCTACGTCTGTGTAGGTTATTCAGTGCTAGGTGTGGTGGGGGCTACATCCTACGTCTGTGTAGGTTATTCAGTGCTAGGTGTGGTGGGGGCTACATCCTACGTCTGTGTAGGTTATTCAGTGCTAGGTGTGGTGGGGGCTACATCCTACGTCTGTGTAGGTTATTCAGTGCTAGGTGTGGTGGGGGCTATATCCTACGTCTGTTTTGGTTATTCAGTGCTAGGTGTGGTGGGGGCTACATCCTACGTCTGTGAAGGTTATTCAGTGCTAGGTGTGGTGGGGGCTACATCCTACGTCTGTGTAGGTTATTCAGTGCTAGGTGTGGTGGGGGCTACATCCTACGTCTGTGTAGGTTATTCAGTGCTAGGTGTGGTGGGGGCTACATCCTACGTCTGTGTAGGTTATTCAGTGCTAGGTGTGGTGGGGGCTATATCCTACGTCTGTTTTGGTTATTCAGTGCTAGGTGTGGTGGGGGCTACATCCTACGTCTGTGTAGGTTATTCAGTGCTAGGTGTGGTGGGGGCTACATCCTACGTCTGTGAAGGTTATTCAGTGCTAGGTGTGGTGGGGGCTACATCCTACGTCTGTGAAGGTTATTCAGTGCTAGGTGTGGTGGGGGCTACATCCTACGTCTGTGTAGGTTATTCAGTGCTAGGTGTGGTGGGGGCTACATCCTACGTCTGTGTAGGTTATTCAGTGCTAGGTGTGGTGGGGGCTACATCCTACGTCTGTGTAGGTTATTCAGTGCTAGGTGTGGTGGGGGCTATATCCTACGTCTGTTTTGGTTATTCAGTGCTAGGTGTGGTGGAGGCTACATCCTACGTCTGTGAAGGTCATTCAGTGCTGGGTGTGGTGGAGGCTACATCCTACGTCTGTGCTCATCAATTTGTACTCGCCTATTTGTGGTTGCAGGAGTCGAGACTCAGCTCCTGGCCCCGCCTCTTCACTGATCTCTACTAGGTCCTCTCTCTCCCTGCTCCATGATCTTTATCATACCTCGTCTTAAAGCTATATATGGTTCCTGCCTCCACTACATCACTTTCCAGACTGTTCCACTTCCTGACAACTCTATGACTGAAGAAATACTTCCTAACATACCTTTGATTGAGTCCTCAACTTCCAATTGTGACCCCTTGTTTCTGTGTCCCCTCTCTGCAACATCCTGTCTCTGTCCACCTTACCTATTCCTCGCAATATTTTGTATGTCATTATCATCGCTTCCCTAACCCTCCTGTCCTCCAGTGTCGTCAGGCCTATTTCCCTTAACCTTTCTTCGTAGGACATTCCCCTGAGCTCAGAAACTAACCTTGTTGCAAATCTTTGCATTTTCTCTAATTTCTTGATGTGCTTGACCAGGTGTGGGTTCCAAACTGGTGCTGCATACTCCAGTATGGGCCTGACGTACACGGTGTACAGTGTCCTGAACGGTTCCTTATTGAGGTATCGGAACGCTATTCTTAGGTTTGCCAGGCGCCCATATGCTGCAGCAGTTTTCTGGTTGATATGTGCTTCCGGAGACGTGCTCGGTATTATACTCACCCCGAGATCTTTCTCCTTGAGTGAGGTTTGCAGTCTTTGGCCACCCAGCCTAAACTCTGTCTGCGGTCTTCTTTGCTCTTCCCCGATCTTCATGACTTTGCATTTGGCTACGTTAAATTAGAGTAGCCAGTTGCTGGACCACGTGTCCAGCCTGTCCAGGTCTCTTTGGAGTCCTGCCTGGTCCTCATCTGATTTAATTCTTCTCATTAACTTCACATCATCTGCAAACAGGGACACTTCTGAGTCTATCACTTCCGTCATGTCATTCACATATACCAAAAGCAGCACTGGTCCTAGGACCGACCCCTGTGGAACCCTGCTCGTCTCAGGCGCCTATTGTGATACCTCATCTCGTACCATGACTCGTTGTTGCCTCCCTGTTAGGTATTCTCTGATCCATTGCAGTGCCCTTCCTCTTATATGTGCCAAATCTCTAGCTGCTGCACTAATCTCTTGTGAGGAACTGTGTCGAAGGCCTTCTTGCAGTCCAAGAAAATGCAGTCAACCCAACCCTCTCTCTCGTGTCTTACTTTCGTTACCTTGTCATAAAACTCCAGGAGGTTTGTGACACAGGATTTGCCTTCCATGCATCCATGCTGGTTGCCATTTATAATCTTGCTCCGTTCCAGGTGCTCTACCACTCTCCTCCTGATAATCTTCTCCATGACTTTGCTTACTATACATGTCAGTGACACTGGTCTATAGTTTAGTGCCTCGCTTCTGTTTCCTTTCTTAAAAATGGGAATTACATTTGCTGCCTTTCATACCTCAGGTAGTTGCCCAATTTCGAGGGATGTGTTGAAGATCGTGGCTAGTGGCACACACAGCATCTCTGCTCCCTCTCTAAGGACCCACGGGGAGATGTCCAGTCCCATTGCCTTTGAGGTATCAAGGTCACTTAGCAGCTTCTTCACCTCCTCCTCAGTTGTGTGTATGTCATCCAACACTTGTTGGTATATTCCTTGTTGATGTCCCCTTCTGTTCTGTCCACCCAGAGTCCTTCCTATCTCCACTGTAAATACTTCCTTAAATCTCGTGTTGAGCTCCTCACATACCTCTTGATCGTTTCTTGTGAGTTCCCCATCTTCTTTCCTTAGTCTGATTACCTGGTCTTTGTTGTCTTCCTCCTAATGTGGCTACACAGCAGTTTTGGATCAGACTTGACTTTCGATGCTATGTTGTTTTCGTACTGTCGCTGGGCCTCCCTCCTAATCTGTGCATACCGGTTTCTGTCTCTTCGACTAATCTCCTTATTTTCCTGGGTTCTTTGCCTTCTGTGCTTTTTCCATGTTCTAGTGCAATTAGTTTTTGCCTCCCTACACCTTTGGATAAATCAGGGGTTCGTTCTGGTCTTCCTATTATTTCTATTGATCTTGGGAACAAACCTTTCCTCTGCCTCCTTGCATTCGGTTGTTACATATTCCATCATTTCGTTTACTGACTTTCCTACCAGTTCTCTGTCCCACTGAACCTCCTGCAGGAAGTTCCTCATACCTTTGTAGTTTCCCCTTTTATAGTTTGGCTTTTCCCATTCAACTCCTGCTACCCTCTCCACTTGTAACTCTACTATGCATTCAAAGCTCAGAACCACGTGATCACTAGCTCCAAGGAGCATCGTATGTGATGTCTTCAATGTTTGAACTACTCAGGGTGAACACAAGGTCCAGTCTTGCTGGTTCGTCCTCTCCTCTCTCTCTGGTAGTGTCCCTGACGTGTTGATGCATGAGGTTTTCCAGTACCACAGCCATCATCTTGGCTTTCCATGTTTCAGGGCCCCCATGTGGCTCCAGGCTTTCTCAGTCGATCTTGTGGTTGAACTCGCCCTATAACCAGTAATTTTGCTCTGCCCGAGTGAGCTCTTCTTGCCACCTCCGTCAGTCTGTCCACCATCGCTCTGTTGCTCTCTTCATATTCCTCTCTTTGCCTCCTGCAGTTCTGTGGTGGGTTATACATCACTTATGTTCCCTTTCTCCAATCTCGTCCATGCCTTCCATTTCCTCAAATCTCCATCAGTTTTTTATAAGCAGTGCAACCCCTCCTCCCCCTCTGCTCCTTCTATCTTTCCTCAGGATCTGATATCCCAGTGGGAAGATTGTGTCTGTTATTGTCTCAGAGTTTTGTTTCAGTAACTGCTATGATGTCTGGGGGCTTCTCACTGATTCTTTCATGCTACTCCTCATATTTATTCGTTGTTCCATCTGCATTCGTGTACCAAACCTTCAACTCCTTTACTAAACCTGTGGTCCTTGGAGAATATTGGGATTGGGGGAGTGGGAGCCCTGGTGGTGGCCTATGAGTGGTTGTGGTGGGGGTGGGGTATGTGATGAGGGGGGCAGAGTGCCCATAGGGGGTTGCTGTAGGGGTGGGGTTTGTGATGGGGGTGGGGACAGAGGGACCAGTGTGTGGGTTTTGGTTTGGAGTGTTCAGTTGCATTGGGGTTGCCATAGTTGGAGTCCTTCTGCCTGTGTTCCTGGCGGGTGAGTTTGCTCTTCCACCTGGGTCTGGGTTTTGCTCATCATCATTGCCTCTCGTTCCTCCTTTTGTCATTATACCCTCTCTTTTAGTATCATCCTTTCCTCTTGTGTTCTGTCTCGATCAAGGTACACTCTCCAGTACTCTGGTTTGTCTCTCAGTCATGCTTTCTCCTGCAGGATCCTGGTTCGAGCTGATTCTGCCTTGAAGATTACTTTGACATGCCATTTTCTTCCACTTGCAAACCGCCCAGTTCTCCGAAAATTTGTTACCTGGGTCATGTCATCCTCGCCTATTGCCCTCATGATGCCTTCATCGCTTTTTTCTCCTCCTGATTTCTTTCATCATAGGTTTCCTCCTTGATTTCCTGTGTCACCCTTTGCATCCCCTGAGGTGTTTTAGTTCCTTCCATTGAAGCGTTCCTGCCTTTGATCCCATCCCTGGCTGAAGCCCCCATGCTCAGTGGTCTGTCTTTCCTGCTCATCTGTGCTAGGTGTGGTGGAGACTTCATCCTACGAAAGAGAAACATGGTACCTAACTTTACTCATCTGTTTGAAATGTGTGTGAAGGCCTTTCCTAATTGGTAGTACATGTCACAAGAAGAAAAATATAAGAGGTGTAATGTGTAGTCTTGAAGATGACTGAGTTAGTTATGAAGTGTGATGTCCAACTTGATATTACGATTAACGGTTTGCACATTGTAAAACATAACAAGGGAGCATTCTTAGGTTTATACTTCGACAGCAACTTGAAATTCAGCACTCACATCCAGTACATAACAAAGAGGGTTCCCAAAACGTAGGTATCCTCTCTAAGATACATTGACATGTACCTCACACAGCACTACTTACTTTGTGCTATTATCTAATCTATCCTTACCTCATCTATGGTATTTGTGCCTGGGGACCTATTACAGCAAATTACTTAAAGCCAATAATACAGTAGTTCCCCGGTATCTGCGGGGAATATGTTTCAAGACCTACTGTGGATATCTGAAACCGTGGATAGTAGTGAACCTTATGTATATGTCGTTTTCCCTTTAAATACATTCCTTTGATGAAGTTTAATTAATAAATTACACACAATAAGTCGAGAATTAGCACTTTTTCACAGATGGGAAGCATTTTACGGCTTCTTCCAGGCTTTGAAGAACTGCCACCATCACTACTTTTGCACGTTGAAGCCATTATTAAGCAAAAATAAGGGTTATTTTCGGGGCACGGTAAACTGTGGATAACTGAAACCGCGGATACAGAATCCGCGGAGAGAGGGGTTATTCTGTAACTCAAAAAGCGGTTGTACGAACGATCATCCAGTCTAGTGCCAGACAACACACTCCCTCACTCTTCAAACGTTTAACTTACTCAATATACATAATATTCACTCATATTACTGTTCATACTATATATACAGTACAATCACTTCAGATATAAACCCTGCCTGAAACTCTTCCTTCACAGCTGAAACATAAAATACATAAAAAAAACCTCTTTGATAACCCCAGTGTTTGACTCAACTTGTGTAAAAACTCACTGTATATAAAATACCTTAAAATCTGGAAGTCTCTGCCTGAAGACTACAAAGGTTCCTTATCTGCCAGCCACTTCAAAGCTACTGTTAAGAAACACTTCCTTACCTTAATGTAATCTTGGCAGCAATATTATGCTAAGATAAACAAATATTAAAACTTACTATTTCCATCCAGTCTTCTTTCTTTTCTTCTTCTTCTTTCAACTTTCCTTCAACTACCATATATTATTAAATAGACATATACTGTATTATTATATTTTTGTATTATAATTTCAATAATACCACTCAGCCTATTAAACTTATTGTGATATTTAAGACCCAACCTGTAACTTGTAACTGCTATTACGTTAATACTCTGTAATAGACCTTTATAGAAAAAATATAAATGAAAAACAAATAAAAAATAAGTAAATCTTAAGTGGAGTTTAGTGTAACTTACACCGAATTTAGTGTAAGTTTCGTGCGAGATGATCATTATTCTTTGGGCCTTCATTTTATTGTATGTCCTGTACAGTAATAGTGTAATATCCGTTAATATTTGTAATAACATTTGTAATAACCACTGTAAATATTATGGTAAATTGTTTTACATAACATGATGAAAATTTTATAATTGTAAGTCAAAGATTGTAAACTTTACTATTCTTGTAAACCACCTTAATTATTCGTGCAGTTTATTTTAAGGGTGACTGAAATGTTCTGTATAACCAGAGGCTTTATATAAAGTACGTCAATAATGTCAACCATTCCTGAATCAGCTGTAAATTGTACTTTGTACAAATAAAGTTTATCGTTTATAATTATCATTTATCATTTCACGAAAGTTTTAACGACCTTCACGAAAGGTTTAATTATCGTAGGGGTTCTTAAATGGTGATATCGAGGGTTGAAGGTAGACACACTTGTTGGATGGTAATATATATTGTCAGACTGAGCTGATGAGGAATGGAGCCCAGCCTTGCCGTGTTCTTGTCTGGATGGTCTACCGCCGAGTGAGAGGGAGGCAGAGGTACGAGCCTACACATGCGCATCCCGTGACGTCACACAAAGTCACAGGCCTACAAGGGAACTCCTATCTAAAGCACATGGATGATACTAATATGCTATGCTATATAACACAGGGATCAGCAACTATGCTGACAGCTCGGTCATGTTACGTATGTCGTCTCGACATACACTACTACCTACAGGCTGAACAGGCAGGCGGTTCTGGGCTGATTCTATACAAGAACAAATTCATATATAACTTAGAACTAATGAATGGTATCATAATGGATATTAACAAAATGAGTTTTACGTAATGGGCGTTAACGTAATCACTTTTAACGTAATTCATTACAAACTATAAGAACAAATCATTATACAATATGGATGGAATTGATCGATCGATCTGTATTCATGCACTCTACAGATTCCGAGGAAGAATAAATATATATATATACAAGGTGAAATTAACAGCAAAGGCATCTGGTGTGCACTCAGATCATTACTGTCAAATTCTCAGAATACGGAGGTAACGTGAATACGAAAAAAAAAAAATATTTCTGAAAAACTAATCAGTTAATAACAAACAGTTGACAATTTACTTCATCTCGAACATCTAATTATACAGGCTGTTTACACTTAAACCCAATTCTGCGAGGGTAAGGTTTACGTATGCAGAATGGTTATCATCTCTGGGAGGATCGAATTCCTCTGCAATGGCTAACACATGCCTTGACTGAGGACAGTCTGAACGAGTATCTACAAAAGATACAGCTACAATCACTAGTGACTGTGGAATTACTAACTCGTCTGCTAGGAGTACTCAACTCGACTATTCGATACAGTAATTCTTGGCTCATTGCTGACATAATGACATCAACGAAAGGTTTACCAGTCTTCACGAAAGGTTTACCAGTCGTCACGAAAGGTTTACCAGTCTTCACGAAAGGTTTACCAGTCTTCACGAAAGGTTTACCAGTCTTCACGAAAGGTTTACCAGTCTTCACGAAAGGTTTACCAGTCGTCACGAAAGGTTTACCAGTCGTCACGAAAGGTTTAACCACCGGTTGGCAGAAATATGGCTGCAATGGCATTTTTTCCTATATTAGCATTTCAGTGTTGATAGAGTGATGAGAGTAAAATATTAGCCAGCTTGTGGACGCTGACAATGGTTAGGTTTGAAGTTTTCCATCAGACTTATGTATGAAGTCTGAGTGGAATAATAACACATTCATTGTTCGCTCTGTGTTCATTGGCACGTCTTTTTCAAAGTGTACAGTTTTATCTCTTGTGTAGAATGTTCCATATATCAAGGTCTCTTAATTAAAGGGAGATCCCTTTAATTGTATGAATGAGAAGGGCTGGGTTTGATTAGTACCTGAGGTGTTGAAGCTAATTCTTGAGTGGCTTTGGGGAGAAGTTAGACAAATAGGTGAGGGGAACTAAGAAATGATATGGTGATACCGACAAGATGCCCTGTGGCCTGGTGGCTAAAGCTCTCGCTTCATGCGGCGGATGTCCGGGTTCGATTCCCGGCGAGGGTATAAACATTGGGCGTGTTGCCTTACACCGGTTGTCTATGTTTCCCATCAGTAAAATGGGTACCTGGGAATTAGTCGACTGGTGTGGGTCGCATCCTGGGACAAAACTGAGTTAATTTGCCCAAAATGCTTTGCATACCTGGGGTATACCTGGAGAGGGGTCCAGTGGTCAACGTCCCCGCGGCCCGGTCTGTGACCAGGCCTCATGGTGGATCAGGGCTTGATCAAGCAGGCTGTTACTGTTGGCCGCACGCAACCCGACGTACGAACCACAGCCCGACCTGCTCTAAACCCATGTTGCCCTGGGTTCTGTAACTGATGGGTATCCAGATGGGTGGCGATCTTACTTCTTAGAACCCTTTCAAAGATTTTTATGATATGGGATGTTAGCATAACAAGCGGCTTTCTGTATGGTAGTATATCATTGATGTCAGCTAGGCCTGTGTACCTTGTACATGTACTTGTAGAAATAAAGATATTATATTATTATTATAGGTATGGAATTTGATACTTATGTACAGTTCAGGAAATTTATTAAAGGAAACGTTTCGCCACGAGTGACTTTTGCAGTCCTAATTGTTGGTTTTGAAAAAAAAAAAAAACTGTCTTGCTTGGACCAGTAGGCCTGCTGCAATGTTCCTCCATTCTTATGTTCTTGTATGTTAATGGTTAAAGAGACCCCTGCCCCGTTAATGCCGGTGTCAGACCAGATGTAAATTAAAAAAGCAGTACCTGGGTTCATTGGTACTGGTGGGATATCAGAGTGATTAACATTTCGTGTGGTGGAGCTAAGTGTTCTGTTGGTATCCTTCAACACGAGCTGTGAGCCTTAACGGTGAATGTTGTTTTGATGCAGAGAGCACATAGCATGTGTGAATGATTAACATGTACAGCAAGTTTAATTCTATATATAGGTGTGTGTGTGTGTGTGCGTAGAGAGAGGAAAGGGTTGAAAAGTTATTGGGTACGTTGAAGAATGCAGTAATAGTGTCCATTAGATTTTCGTGGGTATAAGAAAGTGGGTGGTGGTGGGAAGAGTAGAGATTGGTGGAATAATGTGGTAAAGAGGGTGGTAGGGATAAAAAATATCACATCTACATTGTTTTACAATGTAGAGGTGATATATGGAGGGCAGAATATATGGAGAGTAAATGGGAGGATGGAAGTGGTGACGGAGATCAATAGAGAGCCAATGCTGAGAATAAGAAGGTTTTGGAGTGATATCAGTAAAGTGAGAAAACCTAGGGAAGTTATTAAATAGTGAGGTGGAGGCTCAGAGAAGATGGAGGGAATATTTTGAGCATTTAAATATTGAAAAAAAAAGGGAGGCAGTAATTTCATGCATTGGGGAGGGAGGTATAACATCTTGTAGGAGTGAGGAAGAGCCAGATGTGAGTGTGGGGAGGGTATGTGAGGTAGTGGGAAGAATGAAAAGGGGTAAAGCAGCTGGGATAGATTGAATTAAGACAGAAATGTAAGAGGCAGGTGGGGATGTTGTTTGGAGTGGTGTATTTGCTCAGGATCTGAATGAAAGAGGAAGGGGAGAAAGTATCCAGGGATTAGCAGAGAGCATGCATAGTTCCTATGTATAAGGGAAAAGGAGATAAAGGAGTGTGAGGATTATAGAGGAATAAGCCTATTGAGTATACCAGGTAAAGTGTAGGGTAGAGTTATTATTGAAGGAACTGAGGGCAAAACGGAGAGTAGGATCGCAGATGAACAAGGTTTTAGGAAGCGTAGGGGAAATGTAGACCTACTAGTGTTTACATTGAAGCATATAAGTGAACAGTATTTAGATAAAGGTAAGGAAGTTTTCTTTCTATTTATGGATTTAGAATACGCATATGATAGTGTGGCTAAAGGAGCAATGTTGCAGATGTTGCAAATATATGGAATAGATGGTAAGCTACTGAAAGTAGGGAAAATTTTTATGCAGATAGTGAGGCTCATGTAAGGGTATGTAGAAGAGAGGGAGATTATTTTCCAGTAAAAGTATGCCTTAGACAGGGATGTATGACATTACCATGGGTGTTAAGTGGGAGTTGTCACAGTTGCTTTTCTCCAATGACTCGGTGCTTTTGAGAGATTCTGAAAAGAAGTTGCAAAGGTTGGTGGACGAATTTGGACATAGGAAGGAACAAGGTGATAAGTGTGACTAAAAATCTAAACGATGATTATTACGGAGTACTACTGTATTAAAAATATTATATATAAAATAACGCTCCATATATAATGTCATTTTCCATGTAGTATACTGAAAGCAGACGTGTATTATTCCCTAAAAGTGAACGCGTTTTGTTCCTGTCAGTAAGGCAGTGGCCAGGCCAGGAGCAGATGAGGTGTTTTTTTTAGTTTAATACGGTAGGTACGAGGCTGGGTGAAGTAGTCATGGGTTGGTGATAGTTTGAGTAGGTAATTTTGGTAAGTTTTTTAGTGTATACCATAGGTGTTTGTGTTTAAGTGCTCTCATGTTTATTTGTAAAGTCCTAGTATGCAGGGGTCTGTGTTTTGGAGAGTATTTAACGTTTCCACTGTAGGTTAAGTAGCCTGCAGAAAAGGGGGGGGGGTGTCATGGAGCCTCCCTGTTCATAAATGTTCATTTATTTTGTTGAAGTCATTAGTAGCAGTGTGCTAGTGAGTTGATGTGAACTTTAGTGTGGTGGTTTTATATAGTAGTTATAAGTTGTATATAAGTTACTATTAATGTAGATATATTTTTATATAGGTAAGTTTTTGTCCTTCCTTCCTAATAATAATTAATATTGTTTAATATATGAGTACATGCTGGCCCAAGGTTTGTTGTGTTTTTCAGTGTAATTTTATAACCTCTAGACAGCAGTGTGAGCAGTCTTTAGCAGCCACGAACATTTTTAAGTTACGACATCAAAGTCGTAAAAATGATAGATTGGATATCAGATTGGACAAAGGGAGTATGAAGAGATTAAATGTTTTCAGATATTTGGGCTTGTCACTGGACGAGTCTCGGAAAGATGAGATGAATCATAGAATTCACAAGGGGAAGAAAAGGGGGGAGGGTTGGATTGAGGCATCTGTGGAGACAGTCTTCCATAGAAGCAAAGTTAAGAATGAACCAGAGAATAGTGGTACCAACACTGTCATAGGGTGTGAAGTATTGGCTTTAAACGTTACAGCGAGAAGGAAACTGAGATGTCGTGTTTGTGAGTAGTGATTGGTGTGAATATTATACAGAGAATTCGGATCTTGGAGATTAGATGTGGAGTTACTAAAAGTACTATTCAGAGGGCAGAAGAGGTGTTGTTGAGGTGTTTTGGACATTTAGATTAATGAACACAATAGGATATCTAGGAGGGTGTATAAATCTGGGGTGGAGGGAAGGAAGAGTAGGAGGTCGTCCTAGGAATGGTTAGAGGGAGAAGGTAAAGAGGATTTTGAATGCTAGGGGCTTGGACATCAAACAGTGTTGTGTGAGCGTGTTAGACAAGAGAGAAGGCAAGTGTTCTTCATGACATGACGTGTGTGTGAGCAAGGTAACACGAAGGGATTCAGGGAAATCAGTTATTCAGACTTGAATCCCGGAGGTGGGGGAGTACAGTGCCTGCACTCTGAAGGAGGGGTGGGGAAGTTGCAATTCGAAGGGAAGACTGATATGTAATGTCATCACACTTCTGGCACTACAGTGATTGAATGAATAATGATGAAAGTGCTTCATTTTTTGGGTCACTCTACTTGGGTGGGGTGATGTTTCTCAGGAATTTTCAACGTATGAGGAAGACAAGAATCAAAAGCCGTAGAGTATATCTTCATATATTTCCAATTTTCTAACTTTTCAGAATCTCAAACCCCATCATCAGTGCTAAAGTATAAAAGAACAATTTATCAAGTTGAATAGCTGGTTATATCACTGAAAAAATATTCTAATTAAAATAAGTCTACTTAAAAATTGAAATTTCTGCTACACTGACGAATTAACATAAAACTCTCAAAATAGCTGATATATTATATCTAATAAAACATTAAAATAAAGACATAAAATGTAGAGTCTTTATTTACAAATATTTCTTTAACATAGACTGTAAATATCTTGTTGGTTAAATTAACATTGGTTAATGACCGTAACTTAGGTTTAGAGAGAACTCTTGCTAAACTTTTGGAATCGCAGCTTCAGTATTTACACTTGACAATAAGCTGTATTGTGAGGCAGACGGGACAGTTATGGCATCAACTCTCACTCTTACATATACAAACACCTTCCCATGCTATTATGAGGAATTCTGAGATAGTTATCCATTAGTCTTCAAGATTCTGTTATGCCAGATATGTCGATGACTACATATAATTCACAAATAACCCGCACATAGAAGAGAGGAGCTTACAACGATGTTTCGGTCCGACTTGGACCATTTACAAAGTCACACTATTATTCCAGTCACGGTATTGTGTCTTTTTGTTTTATATCGATAACTCATTTTGGCTCTTTAGAGATAATTCACTGCTAATAAGTTCGTAACATTTTCTAATTTCTAAACATATTAATTTGGGATTAACTTTTGAATTTGAAGAAATTTTCAAAATGGCAAAAATTTCTGGACACTTTGATCACGAATAGTAATGTTATTTTTACAGCTACTCTACATATATATATATATATATATATATATATATATATATATATATATATATATATATATATATATATATATATATATATATATATTAAAAAAAATTACTGGCCTTGGTTTATATTATCTTGGATTTTGTCCGGAGCTGTTTAAAATTAATAATATTTCAACACTATTAGTGGGGTTTAAGATAGTATATATGTTCCACTTGATGATGAAATGTAATACTTCTTAAACTGCTGTCTATAAAATGCTTATCCAAGTAAATTGTTTTAAACCGGGTTAAAAACTTCTAAATAACATATATACGTTACCCACATTAATCTATACAGCTAGTAAATACATGCATTAAATTACCTCATTTACGAAATTTGAGATTACATATTCGTAAAGAATTACGCAATAAATTAAGAACTCTTTTCCAGACTAATATTCAGTTTGTGTAAACTAACGAACATAAGATTAATAGTGTATTAAATTGTGTGGAGCCTCAGCTGTGTGACCTGAGGTGTGGTCTGTTAGTGTTCCACCTGTAGTGTTCCAAACTTGGGAAGTACAACACCAGACTTTAAACATCGTATTTCTGAGCACATGAGTTGATGATTAAGCAGCAAATCTCAGACCTCTGCAACACAGTTGTCCTTAAGTCATACCAGGAACTAAGGAAAGATCTTAGACTTCACCTTACGAAACAGACAAAACAAATGCAATAGTAATTATGGACAAGGTAGATTATAGTGGAAAAATGAACATTTTATTAGAAGACAGGGGTATATACATGCCCTTAACCTTGTTACTGAGAGAACACTGACTTAGCAACCATCCTCACCTCAGGCAATTATACACTTCAAACTTCAGCAAAGCCTCGACTTCATTATCTGGGGAATGTCTGTTTATAGTGCTACTCAGACATCAAGTAATCAGTGCTACCACATCTGTAAACTTGTTCACACAGTAATTATTATTTTTAAGCGTGAGTTTTAACATTTTATGAGATAAGTTATGTACTTGAAAGTATTATGTCAATTTCTCAGTTTAGTGGATATTTAAAATTTAATTTGACTTATTTTAATAGAACATTGTAATATAACAAGCTTTGTTCTTGGTATTTTTGATGTTTTGGTACTAATGATGGGGGTTCGAGACTCGAAACGTTTGTAAATTGGAAATAATAAAATATAATGTATATAAATGTGTGTGTGTGTGTGTGTGTGTGTGTGTGTGTGTGTGTGTGTGTGTGTGTGTGTGTGTGTGTGTGTGTGTGTGTGTGTGTGTAATATAGAGGCTCAGCAGGACGACATTAGTAAGAGAACTTCTCTACCAAGACAATCATCAAATTGGGTAAAATGAAGTCAGTGGTGATAATGTAATTGAAGTGTTAATTAAGTGAAGAATTAATTAAGCTGATCAAAGTGATTTTGTGAATTGAACTTAGATACTGAAAGAAAGGTTAAATGATCAAGAATAATTGGTGCTTATAGAAAGGCTAGGCACGTGTGTGCGTTTTATGTTGATACAGCACACACACACACACACACACACACACACACACACACACACACACACACACACACACACACACACACACACACACACACAAAAGAGAGAGAGAGAGAGGGAGAATGAGAGAAAGAGAAAGAAAGAGAGGGAAAAAAGGAGGGGGGAGGGAGGTCAAGTGTCTATCGACAAGTGCCTTTGATAACTATTAACTATTACACACAAGACACTGGAGGACAGGAGGAACATGATAACGACATATAAAATACTGAGAACGATTGGCAAGGTGGATAAGGACAGGATGTTCCAGATATGGGATACAACAAGAGGGTCACAACTGGTAATTGAAAACTCAGATGAGTTACAGGGATGTTAGGAAGTATTTCTTCAGTCATGGAATTGTCAGAAAGTGGAATAGTCTGGAGAGCGATGCAGTGGAGGCAGGATCCATACATAGCTTTAAGAAGAGCTACGATAAAGCTCATGGAGCATGGCGTGGACCTAGTAGCGACAGACGAAGAGGCAGGGTCAGGAGCTGTAACTTGGCCCCTGCAACCACAAATAGGTGAGTAGGTGAATACACACAAAGCAGGTAAATTGCACATCGACAAGTACCGTTGACGAACAAATACTAACACGTGTCGGAATGGACTATCATGAAGATTGGTGTTCTGCAAGGATCAGTGCTGTAACCAGTACTCTCGTGAAGACTGGTGTTCCAGGATCGGTGTGTATACTGAGAGTGCTTTAACCAGCACTCTCATTATACACATTTGATAACACAACATCGACTGTATCCCTGTTCATGAAAGGTAAAACAGGAAGCTGAACTCTTCAGGAAACAGTGAAAGGATGCAAGACCCCCCGGAGGGACTGCTGGCTGGCCAGATCAACGGTTATTAGACTGTAGTATATACCAGGGTTATGGAAAGTATCTGAAAATCAAGTAAAGCGACATAGGATTAGACACGGAACACAGATAAGGAGGAGACGGAGACTTCAACCCTCAAACAAGTACCTCGGGGTAAGTATGACAACAAGTGTATCACAGGAGGAACAGCACTCAAGCAACAAGGGTCTCAGGGTCAACATTACAACATATGTATCACAGAATGAGCATACCGAGCAAAGATCCACTAAGAAGTCTGTATGTGGTTAGTGATTGATGGTTCAGTGTTCCCTGGTTACAATGTTCCTTGGTTACAATACACCCTGGTTACAGTACTGGTTACAATGTTCGCTGGCTTAATATCTCACTGTCTGTCTTCCCACACAAGAAAACCAGCTGGAACAATGAAAACCAGCTGGAACCTTGAAAAACAGCTGGAACTTGAAAGCCAGCTGGAACCTTGAAAACCAGCTGGAACCTTGAAAACCAGCTGGAACCTTGAAAACCAAATGGAACCTGAAAGCCAGCTGGAACCTTGAAAACCAGCTGGAACCTTGAAAACCAGCTGGAACCTTGAAAACCAACTGGAACTTGAAAACCAGCTGGAACTTGAAAACCAGCTGGAACTTGAAATCAGGCTGGAACCTTGAAAACCAGCTGGAACCTTGAAAACCAGCTGCAATCTTGAAAACCAGCTGGAACTTGAAATCAGGCTGGAACCTTGAAAACCAGCTGGAACCTTGAAAACCAGCTGGAACTTGAAAGCCAGCTGGATCCTTGAAAACCAGCTGGAACTTGAAAACCAGCTGGAATTTTGAAAACCAGCTGGAATTTTGAAAACCAGTTGGAACTTGAAAACCAGCTGGAACTTGAAAGCCAGCTGGAACCTTGAAAACCAGCTGGAACCTTGAAAACCAGCTGGAACTTGAAAGCCAGCTGGAACCTTGAAAACCAGCTAGAACCTTGAAAACCAGCTGGAACTTGAAAGCCAGCTGGATCCTTGAAAACCAGCTGGAACTTGAAAACCAGCTTGAATTTTGAAAACCAGCTGTAATTTCGAAAACCAGCTGGAACTTGAAAACCAGCTGGAACTTGAAAACTAGCTGGAACCTTGAAAACCAGCTGGAACTTGAAATCAGGCTGGAGCCTTGAAAACCAACTGGAACCTTGAAAACCAGCTGGAACTTGAAATCAGGCTGGAGCCTTGAAAGCCAGCTGGAGCCTTGAAAGCCAGCTGGAACTTGAAAGCCAGCTGGATCCTTGAAAGCCAGCTGGAACTTGAAAAACCATGTGAAGCCTCAAAAAATCATCTGGTACCATGAAAAAACCATCTGGAGCCTTGAAAACCCATCTGAAACTGAAAAACCATCTGGAATTTTGAAAAACCATCTGGAATCTCGAATAACTGGCTCTAAATACCGTACTGATTTACGTTTAGACAGGTTTCAAAACTACGTTTTAACGGGTGAGTATTTCGCTTAGTGTAGAGACTAATCACTTAACCGCGACTTGTGGACGGAGGAACGAGCCTTCACGGCTGCTTGCGCTGGGTTGTAGGTTCAAAACTTCCTCTAGTTCACCTTGAAGGTGAAGGTTTGTTGTGCTGGATGGGTGGGGGAGAGGAGTGGGCGGTGGGTGGGAGGTAGGTGGGTGGGAGGTGGGTGGGAGGGTCCCAGGGGGTGGTGAATGGTTAGGAGGTGGGTGGGAGGGTCCCAGGGGGTGGTGAATGGTTAGGAGGTGGGAGATGGGTGGGTTGAGGTGGTGGATGGGATGTGGGTGGGTGGGTGGGAAGTGGGTGGTATTGGGGGAATCCACTCTCCCGCCTGACATGCGTCCAGATTTGAACGTTGCGCATATTTGTAGTAGCTAAAGTGTCTCTGCGCAATTCGACAGAAAATAAATTGTGCGAAAGATGCTTAGTAATGTAAAATATAGGTGATTGGTGAGTGTAGGTGGTCGTAGGTGGGTTGTAGGTGGTCGTAGGTGGGTTGTGGGTGGTCGTAGGTGGGTTGTGGGTGGTCGTAGGTGGGTTATGGGTGGTCGTAGGTGGGTGGTCGTAGGTGGGTAGCGAGTATAATACACAAATAAGCCACATACCAGAGACAGAAGCTTATGACAACGTTTGGGACCGACTTGGACCATTGTCCCGGTCCTGTTCTCCTCTCGTATATATACTGGCTCTCTTTTGTGTTTGTGTGACTAGTTAATGGTCCAAGTCGGACCGAAACGTCGTCATAGATTTCTCTCTCCTATGTGCGAGTTATTTGTGTATTGTTCCAGTCACGGTATTGTGCCTATTTGTTGTTTCTGTAAGTTTACTGAGGTCCAGGTACATACAAGTACAATGATCATACATAGTTTAACAAATGTGTAAATTACCCACCAGGATAAGCCAAAAAACGTCAGACTAAGTGACTTTGGGGTACTTATAATATCTTATTATTTAAAGCCTGTCTGTAAATTACAGTAGAACTCGGTTATGATTTTAACCTTAAAAATTAAAACAGCTAAGTAACTCAACTGTGTGAAAATCATTTACAGTAAAAAGAGATGCAATTGGAATAAAGTGAACCGAGTTATTTGCATGAACATTACTGAGAGGATCAGCTTGCAAAATAGGTGCACGAATGTTAATTATGCAAGAAATCACTCTCCTACCTTTCTGGGTCAACCTGGGTACGAGAGAGAGTGGGTAGATGGGTGAAAGTATTACTATATATGTTGATGAATGAGACACTTGTGCAGCACTTGGGGTATCTTTACTGACTTATTGGACTGCAGAAGCCTGCAGTCCAATAGGAGGTGAAGTTTACTGGGAACAGTGGAGGAGGTGAAGAGATGAGTTTGAGGTATTCAGTGCCACAACCTGCAGAGATCACTGAGGGACTCATTAATTAACGGTTCACTAAACACAAAGTCATAGTGAGACTTCAGTATCTCATTCATCTCTTTGCTATCATCGATGTAGGTTCCATTTCGTTTAAGCAAGACCCCGATACTGGATGTTGTTTTTGCTCTGGATTTAGAATATGAAAAAGAAATATTCTGTATTTCTTTAAAATTCATTAATTGCTTTAATTTCTTTTCTAGACAGTTCTTCCTTCCGTATTCCAGATAGACTAACCCTTTTGAGAAACTCTGTGACTCTTTGTCTTCGCTTGTAGAAGAGCATCTCTCTCATTCTAATTTACATCTTCTCTTCTTTTTCCTAAGAGGAATGTGCCTTGAGCATACCTCAAGTGCCACAGAGTTTATTCTTTCTAAGTCCTGGTTCGGATCCGTGTTGTTTAAGATATGCTCCCAGCATGTTTCGTCAAGGACATGGTTAATTTGATCTCATTGGATGTTCTTCTTGAAGCTGAATTTGGTGAAGGCGCCCTTATAACTGATCGCATTTTGCTGGTAAGGACCCCTGTGTATACAAGTCTAAACTTAGAGTAGGTTGTGATCCGAATTGTTTTCAATACTGTTATATTTCGTACCAGGTCGTCATTATTTGTGAAAATAAGGTCAAGTGTATTTTCCATTCTTGTTGGCTCCACTATTTCCTGGCTTAAGATGAATTATAGAGATTCAATAGCTCATGCGTGTGAGAATTTTCATTTAAGCTGTCTCCTGGGATGATCTCTTCTAAACATTAGTTGCTACATTCTTTCATTTTAAGTGTCTTAAATTGAAATCACCCAGTAATAAGATATTTGGGGATGGGGTTGGAAGATTTTTCAGACAGTAACAAATTTTCAATACCTGTTCCTCAAATTGTTAGGAAGTTGCATCTGACAGCTTATATACAAGAACAATGATTAAGTTTTGGTTCTCAATCCTTAATGCCGAAACTTCAGCTACATCATTTGTGGTGTTTAGTAACTGAGGAAATGAGCGTCTCTGTGACATACAGGCCAACCCCCCTTGTTGCCTGTACTTTCTGCTGCATCTACGTTGTACCACTGGTTTCCATATTTCGTTGTTAAAGTGATCTTTTGTGTGGGTCTCTGTGAAAGCCGCAAACATTGCATTTGACTCTGTGAGGAGTAGGTGGTGAGGAGGAATAATGGGGAGTGGGTGTGTGGGGGAGTGAGTGGGAATACGTTGGTGAAGGACTGACTGTGTGTGGGTGGTAGTGGCTGTGTGGGTGTGGGTGAGCGAGTGGCTGTGTGGGTGTGGGTGAGCGAGTGGCTGTGTGGGTGAGGGATTGGGAGTAGGTGAGGGAATGGGTGACAGGCACACTCATCGCAATCACTTCTCACTAATAAATAATAAGATACAATGACCACCATCACAGAGAGTCGTGTTTACCGTGGCAGGTCATCAAGTAGGTAGTGTTTACCGTGGCAGGTCATCAAGAAGGTAGTGTTTACCGTGGCAGGTCATCAAGTAGGTAGTGTTTACCGTGGCAGGTCATCAAGTAGGTAGTGTTTACCGTGGCAGGTCATCAAGTAGGTAGTGTTTACCGTGGCAGGTCATCAAGAAGGTAGTGTTTACCGTGGCAGGTCATCAAGTAGGTAGTGTTTACCGTGGCAGGTCATCAAGTAGGTAGTGTTTACCGTGGCAGGTCATCAAGTAGGTAGTGTTTACCGTGGCAGGTCATCAAGAAGGTAGTGTTTACCGTGGCAGGTCATCAAGTAGGTAGTGTTTACCTGGCAGGTCATCAAGAAGGTAGTGTTTACCGTGGCAGGTCATCAAGTAGGTAGTGTTTACCTGGCAGGTCATCAAGTAGGTAGTGTTTACCGTGGCAGGTCATCAAGAAGGTAGTGTTTACCGTGGCAGGTCATCAAGTAGGTAGTGTTTACCTGGCAGGTCATCAAGAAGGTAGTGTTTACCGTGGCAGGTCATCAAGTAGGTAGTGTTTACCGTGGCAGGTCATCAAGTAGGTAGTGTTTACCCTGGCAGGTCATCAAGTAGGTAGTGTTTACCGTGGCAGGTCATCAAGAAGGTAGTGTTTACCGTGGCAGGTCATCAAGTAGGTAGTGTTTACCTGGCAGGTCATCAAGAAGGTAGTGTTTACCGTGGCAGGTCATCAAGTAGGTAGTGTTTACCTGGCAGGTCATCAAGAAGGTAGTGTTTACCGTGGCAGGTCATCAAGTAGGTAGTGTTTACCGTGGCAGGTCATCAAGTAGGTAGTGTTTACCTGGCAGGTCATCAAGTAGGTAGTGTTTACCTGGCAGGTCATTAAGGAGGTAGTGTTTACCTGGCAGGTCATCAAGTAGGTAGTGTTTACCTGGCAGGTCATCAAGTAGGTAGTGTTTACCTGGCAGGTCATCAAGTAGGTAGTGTTTACCCTGGCAGGTCATCAAGTAGGTAGTGTTTACCTGGCAGGTTATCAAGTAGGTAGTGTTTACCTGGCAGGTCATCAAGTAGGTAGTGTTTACCGTGGCAGGTCATCAAGTAGGTAGTGTTTACCTGGCAGGTCATCAAGTAGGTAGTGTTTACCTGGCAGGTCATCAAGTAGGTAGTGTTTACCGTGGCAGGTCATCAAGTAGGTAGTGTTTACCCTGGCAGGTCATCAAGTAGGTAGTGTTTACCTGGCAGGTCATCAAGTAGGTAGTGTTTACCTGGCAGGTCATCAAGAAGGTAGTGTTTACCGTGGCAGGTCATCAAGTAGGTAGTGTTTACCTGGCAGGTCATCAAGAAGGTAGTGTTTACCGTGGCAGGTCATCAAGTAGGTAGTGTTTACCTGGCAGGTCATCAAGTAGGTAGTGTTTACCGTGGCAGGTCATCAAGAAGGTAGTGTTTACCGTGGCAGGTCATCAAGTAGGTAGTGTTTACCTGGCAGGTCATCAAGAAGGTAGTGTTTACCGTGGCAGGTCATCAAGTAGGTAGTGTTTACCGTGGCAGGTCATCAAGTAGGTAGTGTTTACCCTGGCAGGTCATCAAGTAGGTAGTGTTTACCGTGGCAGGTCATCAAGAAGGTAGTGTTTACCGTGGCAGGTCATCAAGTAGGTAGTGTTTACCTGGCAGGTCATCAAGAAGGTAGTGTTTACCGTGGCAGGTCATCAAGTAGGTAGTGTTTACCTGGCAGGTCATCAAGAAGGTAGTGTTTACCGTGGCAGGTCATCAAGTAGGTAGTGTTTACCGTGGCAGGTCATCAAGTAGGTAGTGTTTACCTGGCAGGTCATCAAGTAGGTAGTGTTTACCTGGCAGGTCATTAAGGAGGTAGTGTTTACCTGGCAGGTCATCAAGTAGGTAGTGTTTACCTGGCAGGTCATCAAGTAGGTAGTGTTTACCTGGCAGGTCATCAAGTAGGTAGTGTTTACCCTGGCAGGTCATCAAGTAGGTAGTGTTTACCTGGCAGGTCATCAAGTAGGTAGTGTTTACCTGGCAGGTCATCAAGTAGGTAGTGTTTACCGTGGCAGGTCATCAAGTAGGTAGTGTTTACCTGGCAGGTCATCAAGTAGGTAGTGTTTACCTGGCAGGTCATCAAGTAGGTAGTGTTTACCGTGGCAGGTCATCAAGTAGGTAGTGTTTACCCTGGCAGGTCATCAAGTAGGTAGTGTTTACCTGGCAGGTCATCAAGTAGGTAGTGTTTACCTGGCAGGTCATCAAGTAGGTAGTGTTTACCCTGGCAGGTCATTAAGGAGGTAGTGTTTACCTGGCAGGTCATCAAGTAGGTAGTGTTTACCTGGCAGGTCATCAAGTAGGTAGTGTTTACCTGGCAGGTCATCAAGTAGGTAGTGTTTACCTGGCAGGTCATCAAGTAGGTAGTGTTTACCCTGGCAGGTCATTAAGGAGGTAGTGTTTACCTGGCAGGTCATTAAGAAGGTAGTGTTTACCTGGCAGGTCATCAAGTAGGTAGTGTTTACCTGGCAGGTCATCAAGTAGGTAGTGTTTACCTGGCAGGTCATCAAGTAGGTAGTGTTTACCTGGCAGGTCATCAAGTAGGTAGTGTTTACCCTGGCAGGTCATCAAGTAGGTAGTGTTTACCCTGGCAGGTCATTAAGGAGGTAGTGTTTACCCTGGCAGGTCATCAAGTAGGTAGTGTTTACCTGGCAGGTCATCAAGAAGGTAGTGTTTACCTGGCAGGTCATCAAGAAGGTAGTGTTTACCTGGCAGGTCATCAAGTAGGTAGTGTTTACCCTGGCAGGTCATCAAGTAGGTAGTGTTTACCTGGCAGGTCATCAAGAAGGTAGTGTTTACCTGGCAGGTCATCAAGAAGGTAGTGTTTACCCTGGCAGGTCATCAAGAAGGTAGTGTTTACCTGGCAGGTCATCAAGAAGGTAGTGTTTACCCTGGCAGGTCATTAAGGAGGTAGTGTTTACCCTGGCAGGTCATCAAGTAGGTAGTGTTTACCTGGCAGGTCATCAAGAAGGTAGTGTTTACCCTGGCAGGTCATTAAGGAGGTAGTGTTTACCTGGCAGGTCATCAAGAAGGTAGTGTTTACCCTGGCAGGTCATCAAGAAGGTAGTGTTTACCTGGCAGGTCATGAAGAAGGTAGTGTTTACCCTGGCAGGTCATTAAGGAGGTAGTGTTTACCTGGCAGGTCATCAAGAAGGTAGTGTTTACCCTGGCAGGTCATTAAGGAGGTAGTGTTTACCTGGCAGGTCATCAAGAAGGTAGTGTTTACCCTGGCAGGTCATGAAGAAGGTAGTGTTTACCTGGCAGGTCATGAAGAAGGTAGTGTTTACCCTGGCAGGTCATGAAGAAGGTAGTGTTTACCTGGCAGGTCATCAAGAAGGTAGTGTTTACCCTGGCAGGTCATGAAGAAGGTAGTGTTTAAATAACAAAAAAAGGCATAATACAGTGACTGGAACGATACACAAATAACCCGCACTAATCTCGTTCATACCTCTCCTCCCTCTACAGATGTTCCTGGTGTCTACTCTATTTCTTGCTCCTCCTGTCCTCTTCAATACTTTGGAGAAACTTGTCGATCTCTTTCTGACAAACTGAGGGAGCACAAAAATAGTGTTAGGCTTGCTGACACTAACAATGCTCTTTTCGTTACGTCAGAGATCACAGCCATCCTATTGACTGGTCTTCTGCTAAAACTGTCTTCCCTACTTCCAACTTTAACAGTCGCCGTCTGGTTGAATTCTCCCTAATACACAACTTTCCTTGTATGAATCTTAGTCCTGGCTTCTTCTCTGTAGATGCCTTCCTCTCCCACTACATTGTAAAATGCTCCAAACTTCAGAACACCCGTGACTTAACCTGATTCCTCATTTTTCTTCTTCTCCCTCTTCCCCTTTCCTCTTTCCTTTTTCTCTTCTGGGTTGCCTTTCTTTCTTCTGCCTTGCATTTCTGTTCCTTCATTATTTATTTTATTATTCCCCCCACCTCTGTGTTCCTGCTGCTGCTGCTGCTGCTGCTGCTGCAGCTGCAGCAGCAGCAGCAGCAGCAGCATACACAAATTTTCGCTAGCCTTATACCGAAACAATTCGTGATGATGTTCCTTTTGATTGTAAATTAACTGAAAAATGTAGTTGTTGGTTATTCATTATCTGACTTACGAGCTGTTGTCAGGAGACACTTGTCCTGTTTCCTGACGAGCCAAACACCAGCACCACCCGGGGCAGGCTGGCAGCGTGAACCTGCACTGTGAAGGCCTCACACTCCACACACTTATTGACTCTCGATACCAGATCACTAACCAGTCACATTAATATAAATCAATGCATCTAGTTCACCTCTCTCTCTCACACACACACATACGTTCCTGAAGGGAAATAAGTTCAGCTCATTGTGACTGGGTGCTTAAATTAATGGGCTAGTGAGTGGGTGGGTGGGCTGATATCTGGTGTGGGTGTGTGACGCTCGTGAGGTGAGGAGGTGGCACTGACGGTGTGGTAATGCCAGTAAGGCTTCCCAGAGGTATCACGTGGTGCTAATGTACACAAGATGTAGCGCAAAGAGAGAGAGAGAGAGAGAGAGAGAGAGAGAGAGAGAGAGAGAGAGAGAGAGAGAGAGAGAGAGAGAGAGAGAGAGAGAGAGAGAGAGAGAAAGATGGGTTTGGGGGATGCGAGAAGTCAAGGAAGGTGTAGGGAAGGATGCAGACCGGATGAGGGCAGAATGGTAGGAAGTGCAAACATTATTTAGCAAATTGTGGAGGGATCAGAGGTGGCAGGAGAAGGCGAGGGATGACAGAGACTCGACCTTGTGACAGCACTGTTGATTACAAGGAACATGGAAATGTGTGTGCTACTAGAGTCAGTTCTAGAGACGAATAAAAGACAAGAATATTAGAGGCGGAAGATTAGCTACAGACCAATGTGCTCAGAGAATGCAAGAGATGACAGAACCGAGACAAAGTGGTCAAAGTACCACACTTAGATCCACTTCGAGGACAGCGTGAAACAAGTTTTTATGCCACAAGACGGGCAGAAAGCAGCAACTTCACTCTGGCTGTACCCTTCTCCAGAACATCACTTCATCTGAAATCATATATACCCAGGATGACTCGAGTATGGAACACATTCGTACAACATAATGATGTCAACGAGATAACGTCAGTTGATCAAATGAAAATGCTGGCCCACAGATGGCTCCAACTTCATCCTGTTCCCTACTTGTATGTCTCATAACAATAAAAATGCTTTCAAATGAGCTAATGTAGGTAACAGCTCTTAGCTTGTCAATAGAGTTAGGAATCCTTAACCTGTAAATAGCTTGCCAATAAAACTAGGGATCCTTAACCTTGTCAAACCCTGTGTAAAAGAGAGAGAGAGAGAGAGAGAGAGAGAGAGAGAGAGAGAGAGAGAGAGAGAGAGAGAGAGAGAGAGAGAGAGAGGGAGAGAGATATGAAGACGGGTGGGGAAAGAATGGGAGGATGAACCAGTAAGGCTGAACATTGTGTTTAACTCAGACACATCAGACGGAAGAAATAGATTATTGGGATATTGGTGCAAAATGACTAAGATCTGATGTCTCACTTGGTGGAAGTGAATCTGAAGAACAGTACAAGAACAAGAGCGAAGTGGAAGAGTAAAACCAGACCATGAGAAATGAGACGAAGATTGATCTGAACGCTAGAAAGAGAAATAGAGAACATAACAACAGGAGAGATGGAGTAACTCCTTGAGAAATGTCGAAATAACGAGCTCAGATTTACACAAAAAGAAAAGAAAAGAGGGAACAGGAAAAACAGAAAAGCCGATGATTTACCCAAAGATGAAGAGAAGGAAGGTTTAAAAGTACCAGAGGATGGATAACTACAGAAAGCATAGGACGACAGAGACCGGAGAAGGGAACAGAATACCCAGGAATGAATATGCAGGTCGAGACATGTGGGCGTGTCTCTTACACCCACTGCCACTCTTAACCTGCAGTAAAAAGGTACCTGGACTTTAGTCGATCGTTGTGGGTCGCATTCCGAAGGATAGTCAAGTACTACAGACTACTGAGTAACTCGAATGTCTCTCAAATGACCTAATGATGTACAATCTGTGCCCAAAATACACGACAAACGAATCGTGAGAGCCGAAAGGCCAAACCTAACCCTAAATCTAACCAGGTTAAAAAGGTCAAATTAGAAGAGAAATCGATACACTGCCACTTTATAAGGAGGAAGACCTTAATGAATCAAGTAATAAGTTTTAATTAATCGCAGTCATTTCTGATTCTTTAACAACTTTCAATTTTCAATAATTCCGCTGGTTGAGATGGAAGATGAAAGACCCACACTCATCTAAAGTCAACAATAGCTTTCATTTCATCTTTATAACATATCCATTTTCTTAATACATAACGTCCTCTTCCGCATTTTCTATCACTCTTCCATCCTTTCCTTTTTTTTTTCCTCATAGAAAGCCTCTCTTGCATCATTATTACAGCCCACCTAACAGCTCTCTTCAGCAAATTCAGTGCTATGTCGACAACCCTCCACTGCATACCCTGATAGACTACCCTCCACTGCATACCCTGATAGACTACCCTCCACTGCATACCCTGATAGACTACCCTCCACTGCACACACACTGACAACTCACCTGAAGTTTTGTCTATTACTCTCCAGTCTTGTAACGTTGTAAACACTCTTGTGCACCAGCGATACTTCACTCCATTGTTGACACGTCGGAAGCCTGCCAGGCACCTTCCTTCCTCGACCTACACCAATACTACCTCTCTCTCTTTCTCTTTTTGTGGAACATTTTTCATTGTGAGTGTCGTGATGATTTGATTGTTTCCTCGGATCTTCTTGAAATGTCATATACACGGTGATAACCATGTGTGTTGACTTCCACACTTGGTCTGTATTTCTGTATTGTCCTCTCTGTGTGATAGTGTAATATTGTCCGGTCTGTGTGATAGTGTAATATTGTCCGGTCTGTGTGATAGTGTAATATTGTCCGGTCTGTGTGATAGTGTAATATTGTCCTGTCTGTGTGATAGTGTAATATTGTCCTGTCTGTGTGATAGTGTAATATTGTCCTGTCTGTGTGATAGTGTAATATTGTCCTGTCTGTGTGATAGTGTAATATTGTCCTGTCTGTGTGATAGTGTAATATTGTCCTGTCTGTGTGATAGTGTAATATTGTCCTGTCTGTGTGATAGTGTAATATTATTCTCTTTGTATGTTAGTGTACCATTGTCCTCCTTGTGTGCTAGTATTCCATTTTCCTCCTAGTGTGTTTGTGTACCATTGTAATCCTAGTGTGTTAGTGTACCATTGTCCTAATAGCGTGTCAGTGTACCATTGTCCTACTGTGTCAGTATACCATTGTCCTCCTAGTGTGTCAGTGTACCATTGTCCTCCTAATGTGTCAGTGTACCATTGTCCTAATAGTGTGTCAGTGTACCATTGTCCTCCTAATGTGTCAGTATACCATTGTCCTCCTAGTGTGTCAGTGTACCATTGTCCTCCTAATGTGTCAGTGTACCATTGTCCTAATAGTGTGTCAGTGTACCATTGTCCTACTGTGTCAGTGTACCATTGTCCTCCTAGTGTGTCAGTGTACCATTGTCCTCCTAGTGTGTCAGTGTACCATTGTCCTCCTAGTGTGTCAGTGTACCATTGTCCTCCTAGTGTGTCAGTGTACCATTGTCCTAATAGTGTGTCAGTGTAACATTGTCCTACTGTGTCAGTGTACCATTGTCCACCTAGTGTGTCAGTGTACCATTGTCCTCCTAGTGTGTCAGTGTACCATTGTCCTAATAGTGTGTCAGTGTACCATTGTCCTAATGTGTCAGTGTACCATTGTCCTCCTAGTGTGTCAGTGTACCATTGTCCTCCTAGTGTGTCAGTGTACCATTGTCCTCCTAGTGTGTCAGTGTACCATTGTCCTCCTAGTGTGTCAGTGTACCATTGTCCTCCTAGTGTGTCAGTGTACCATTGACCTAATAGCGCGTCAGTGTACTATTGTCCTCCTAATGTGTCAGTGTACCATTGTCCTAATGTGTCAGTGTACCATTGTCCTAGTGTGTCAGTGTACCATTATCCTAGTGTGTCAGTGTACCATTGTCCTAATGTGTCAGTGTACCATTGTCCTAGTGTGTCAGTGTACCATAGTCCTAGTGTGTCAGTGTACCATTGTCCTCCTAGTGTGTCAGTGTACCATTGTCCTCCTTGTGTGTCAGTGTACCATTGTCCTAATGTGTCAGTGTACCATTGTCCTAGTGTGTCAGTGTACCATTGTCCTAGTGTGTCAGTGTACCATTGTCCTCCTAGTGTGTCAGTGTACCATTGTCCTCCTAGTGTGTCAGTGTACCATTGTCCTCCTAGTGTGTCAGTGTTCCATTGTCCTGTTGAAAATGTTTACAGGTACAACACACACACACACACACACACACACACACACACACACACACACACACACACACACACACACACACACACACACACACACACACACACACACACACACACACACACACACACACACACACACACACACACACACACACACACACACACACACACACACACACACACACACTTTCGTAAACGTGCTTGCAAGCTACATTAATTGGGAGGAGGCAAACCTTTGGGGGCTATACAGCGCCTGTAGAGAGGTAATTAGGTTTGATCTGAAGAAAAGGAGGTTAGCTGCATATCCGTGAACCAAGAGCCCTTCTACGCTACCTGTAATTATAACATGTAAGTCTCTTTCTTCAAACACTTCTCAGTATTTCACCAGGATGTTTTAAAACACTTATGTAAATAATTATTCTGTCACTTTTATTATTTATAATGTAATGTTTATGATGTTGAGTGAACATGTAGTATTAAGACCAGCCATGTTTATTGTGCATGTAAGTAGGCTTATGTCTTCAACATAACCTCACATATATATATATATATATATATATATATATATATATATATATATATATATATATATATATATATATTTGTGTAAATGTATGTACTCACCTAATTGTGGTTGCAGGGGTAGAGCCATAGCTCCTGGCCCTTTGTATGTGTGTGTGAGTCACTACAGAGATACTCTTGAAGCATGTTAAGGGCCACCAATGTTGTACCTGATCCAGAAGTTTGTAATATATTGTTCTAGTTTTAGATGACCTGATAACAAGGTGTATGCTGCTGTTAACTTACTGGCTTCTCTCTCCTTCCAAGGTTTACACTACTACCATTCTCCTCCACTGTAAGTTGTCTCTTCTCTCTTCCTTTTCTCTTCTTAATTGTTGTTATTAACATTTTATATTCTTACCTTAATTACTGGAACTGTTGCATTCTTCGTGGGATTCAAGATATTGTCACACCCACTATCATATATATATATATATATATATATATATATATATATATATATATATATATATATATATATATATATATATATATATATATATATATATATATAGTTTATTAGCATTTTTAAATTTTCTCTACTGCATTAGGCCTGCATTTTTCATGCATAATTTTCAGTGTACCAAAATTAGTTTTTCTTGTTTTATTCTCCAGTGCACGTTATTTTGTTGTATATTTTATGTTTATCTTTAATGCTTTGCAAGCAACAGCTTGGGGATACAATGTGTATTGTATTATTACTACTAATAAGTTTACGACTACTACTACTGCTACTACTACTATTACTACCAACATAGGCGTATGAGGCTGTGTCTGAGGGGGCGCCATGCCCTCCCGACTAGAAAATAATTATTAAGTCGGGACTCAACACTTGGAGGGTAACAGCTGCTTTAACGGTAGATTCTTCGATAATGAAATTTTGTGTGTTTGGAATAGCTTAATTGATTTAATTTGATATATCAGTGAGGACTTGTAGTACGTGTTAGTTACTCGTACTGTAACGTTTGTGAAATATTATGCTCCATATATTGTTTGTGTCAAAGTGAGGGAACTTTTAGAAAAACAAGCATTGTTGGTTATAATTATAACCTTAATTTTTAAAGGTGTGGACCGGTAAGCCAGCGGAAGGCCTCGGTCAGATGATAAAAAGCCTCAGCTGCGAGTTATCATATGATTAAGACCTGTGTCAGGAAACACTAGTACTGTTGCCTGACAAACTATGTAAGTTTAGAAAATCATTAGTGCAAATTTCTACCCTCCAGCCACAACAGTCACACTCTTGCGTCTGTTAGAATCAAAATATGGTTAAATATGTTACTTGACTCTACCTGTTTTTTTCACCTCTGTTTAGATGAATTGACCAACATTTGTCATATATAGGAAACATTAGAGAATAGTTACGTAACTCCATGCAGTGATAAGAGAATATATACACACAGATGTGTACATCTCTGTGTATGTACATCCGGGGGTGTACATCTCTGTGTATGTACATCCGGGGGTGTACATCTCTGTGTATGTACATCCGGGGGTGTACATCTCTGTGTATGTACATCCGGGGGTGTACATCTCTGTGTATGTACATCCGGGGGTGTACATCTCTGTGTATGTACATCCGGGGGTGTACATCTCTGTGTATGTACATCCGGGGGTGTACATCTCTGTGTATGTACATCCGGGGGTGTACATCTCTGTGTATGTACATCCGGGGGTGTACATCTCTGTGTATGTACATCCAGGGGTGTACATGTTTCTGTATACTCCCAGAGATTTACATCTGTGTATATATACAGTTGACGGGAGACATTAATCCCTTTAATGAGAATTTACATTCATATCTTTTTCACTTCTCTTTTTTAGTAAATGTCTGAAGGAGGGGTGTTAATGTTGCAGTTTAAAAACTGTAGTGTAAAGCACCCTTCTGGCAAGACAGTGATGGCGTGAATGATGGTGAAAGTTTTTCTTTTTCGGGCCACCCTGCCTTGGTGGGAATCGGCCAGTGTGATAATAAAAAAAAAATAATAAATCTTTTTCACGTTAATAATCTTTTTGACGTAACAAATATTTCAGTTGACTTACTGAATGACTTAGATAAAAGTTGTTGATCTTTGAATACTTAACTTAATCTTGTGTTTCCATCTCAAGTTTGAGCCAAAATTCTCAGTCTATTCCAGTTTTATTCAAGTCTACCTTTCCATGTTGTCTCAACTAAGATTCTAGTTTTCTAGTGTCACTCAACTTTAGAAGTCGAGCCTGAAACTTGAATTGCATTTGAAATTTTGTTTAAACGATGTGAGAGATGATATAAACTTTTAGTTTATCATTTATAAGTCAATTTTCCACGGTCAGTATGAATAGTTAAAATTTATCCAAGTTTAAACAGCGATTTTAAATAGCCGGTGTAAGTGTGCCTAGTGACGGTGTTTGGGTTCCCACACCACACTGACTAACATTAACATTCTAGTCTACGCATATATTGTTTATTTCTAGCTTCACGAGTTAGCATTTTGACTCAGTGGTTGTAACCTTCCTTGACATGTTTCTTTTATCTCTCCTTCATAACTTCTGATGATTCATTCAGAGACAAATAATAACTTCACGCAGCTCACCAGATTAACTCTTTTCACTACTTATGGCATGACGAATCAGTTTAATTCTTCAGAGCTTCATAATTCATCGTCACTGCATCTACTCTGACATAATTTTACATTCTGAATGATGGACTAAATTTGCATCTACAAAAACTGAAGAGTGGGCTTGGAGTTACTTGACTACTGTGATCAATATTTTCAATAACTACTGTGAAAACTTGTTGAAGACATGTTGAAATATATATATATATATATATATATATATATATATATATATATATATATATATATATATATATATATATATATATATATATATATATATATATATATATATATATATATGCAAAACAACCACTGTGAAAGAATAGAGAAATTCCTTTAACTGTGATCTTATTGCATATATATATATATATATATATATATATATATATATATATATATATATATATATATATATATATATATATATATATATATGTCGTGCCGAATATGTAAAACTGGTCAATTAGCAAGAACTCATTTAAAATTAAGTCCTTTCTAAATTTTTCTCTTATACCTTTAAAGATATAGTTTTTTCATTATTGTTGATGTAAAAATTTATAATTTTTCACCAAAAGGAACTTAGAAAACTTTCCTAACCTTATTATAACAAGCGCAATTTATTTTAGCCTAACCCAACTAAATATATTTTAGATTTGCTTACAGTAATTTAATACTGAACAAACATAGTGAAATATATTTTTTTCGTTAGGTTCAGAATGATTTTGGCGAAATTATTGCATACACAAATTTTCACTTGTCCTATATGGCAAGATGAGCCTTGCTATTTAAGCCAAGATCGCAAGTTCTGCCTATTCGGCACGACATATATATATATATATATATATATATATATATATATATATATATATATATATATATATATATATATATATATTATATATATATATATATATATATATATATATATATATGCAAAACATCCACTGTAAAAATACCGTAGAATTCCAAGCACGATCGTGATTTCTCACATTATCACAGTTCCTTGATAATGTGAGAAATCACGAAAGCAATGGGAAGTCTACTATTTTTTCACAGTGGTTGTTCTGCACATTGTGATGTCACCTGTTTACCGTGATCTTATTATATATATATATATATATATATATATATATATATATATATATATATATATATATATATATATATATATATATATATATATATATATATATATATGTCGTGCAGAATATGTAAAACTGGTCAATTAGCAAGAACTTATTTAAAATTAAGTCATTTCTAATATTTTCTCTTATACGTTTAAAGATATATATTTTTTCATTAATGTTTATGTAAAAATTTATAATTTTGCACCAAAAGGAAACTTAGAAAACTTACCTAACCTTATTAAAAGAAGCTCAATTTATTTTAGCCTAACCGAAATAAATATATTTTAGATTGGTTTACAATAATTTAGTATTAAACAAACACATTGAAATATATTTTTTTTCGTTAGGTTCAGAATGATTTTGGCGAAATTATTGCATACACAGATTTTCACTTGTTGTTACAAAAAACGCGATTCTAAAAGCTTAGAGATCTCCAGTGAATACTAGAAAGGACTGCCCTTCTAGCATCCAGCCTGTTACTGGGTTTTCGTAACAAATAGTCAGTATCCTTGTCCAATTATTCATTAGAATTCAATAAGTATTATTAGTGCTTCAGGATTACAACTGGTAGGCTACTAACTAGAGAAATTAAAATTTAGTAAATTTATTAAGTTGTCTAGGAGTATATCAAATTAAATTAAAATAATCACAGTAATCAAAATAATATTAATCACTTTTCTCGTATACAGTATTATTGTGCTGAAAGCACATATCACATTTATAATTATTAAGTACCGTCTGGTACATTAACATTTAATAAGATATTACAAATATGTACAAGCAAGTTTGTGTGTATGTGTGTAAGTGCTCTATGTAGATCGCTATGTCTCACGACTCGACTAGACTTAAACAAGTGACTGACAAAGTCCTCTCATAAACTAAGTTCTTGACTGACTGACAACTTCTCTCATAGCGAACAGAAGAAAAGGTATACCCTCATCCCAGTCTCTAGAAAAATGTTCACAATAAGCTCTCATCATGGACTTCAATGTTTGATGAAATCTCTCTAGAGCACCTTGTGACTGTGGATGATAGCTGGTTGAAAGTACAGACTTTATTCCTAGGTGGCATAATGCTTCTCGAAAGATCTTAGAAGTGAAATTAGATCCCTGATCTGATTGTATCTCTCGTGGCAATCCAACCTGGGAGAAAATTTTTATCAGCGCTCTCACAATAGCACGAGCATTAATTTTTCTTAAAGGAATAGCTTCGGGATAGCGTGTTGCAGTGTCCATAATAGTAAATAAGTATTGGTTTCCTAGTTTGGTTCTAGGCAAAGGACCAACACAATCAATAATAAGACGTGAGAATGGCTCACCATCCACGGTGATAGGAATGAGAGGCGCAGGTGGAGGTGTGTGCGCTGGCTTGCCTGTCACTTGACACACGTGGCAACGTTGCACATGATCAGCTACTGTTTCCTTCATCTTTGGCCAAGTAAAATGTTTTGCCAGTTTACCGAGTGTCTTCTTGACACCCAAATGTCCTCCTATGGGACTATTGTGAGCAAAATCAATGGCTTGTTCACGAAATGTAACTGGTAACACTACGAGATGCTTGACTGTGGTGGAAACACTATCAGCTGACAACTTACATGTATTTTTCTCCATCAGTACACCGCTACTATAATAGTAACAATTATCAAGATCCTTTTCTTCACTCTCAGTAACTGCTATATCTCTCAGTCTTTCCAGTGACTGATCAACAAACTGATCCTTGATTAAATCATCATGAGTTAGAAATTTAACGTCAGTAGTGTCCTGACTAAGTCGCTGACAGGGGGGAGTCAATGTTAATGACTCTGGGCGCAGAGCGTCACTGAACAACATATTCAAGCCCAAATCATTGTCATCCACTAACTCAACAGGAGACAAGGAAGGTTGTTGTATCTTTGACATAGCTCTAGTAATTGCGCTGAGAGGAAATAAAATAGGCTTCTCTCTACAAGCTTCAATGGCATAATTATCATCAGTGTTATTATCAATCACAAGTGGTTCTTTACATATACCAGCTTGAAGGATATCGTTCCCTATCAACAAGTCCACTGACCTGATGGGAAATACACCACTGGATATACCCACTGAAATATAACCAGTATAATAGCTTGTCTCAATGTAAACTTTGTGCAGAGGTACTTTTATAACAGCCCCTCCATAGGCTTCTAACAATACATCTATCTTGCAATAGGTATCATCAGTTATGGGCAGTACATCTTCTCTTAATAACGTGAGATAACTGCCAGTGTCTCTGAAAGTAATTATCTCAGATGTGATTTGTCAAATCCTACTTTACCTCTCGATAAGTAAGGACTCATAGCTGAATGAATCTTTTTGTCAGATGCACTTTCTGACGCTAGTCATCTGTTCTGAGTAATATTATCTAAAACAGTAGGATCAGAGGTATTATTAGGATTTTGGTGCCTTTGTTGCTCGGAAGAGGATACGACTTGAGTGGGGGCGCCAGCCGCATGACTGCTCTCGTATCTCTTTCTAACTTATAGCAATACTGTCTAGCACGTCCTTTTCAGTTACAATAGGTACATTTAACTTTCTTCTTCTCGTTATCAGATTTCTGTCTAGCCACAGAGACAGATTCAGAATTGTGAGTTTTCCTGGTAAAGGTACGAGAAGTTACAGTAGCAGGTACATCAGGCCGGCAATGAGCCGCTGATTTAGGTTGCCAACTTCTAGGACAACTTTTAGTTACCTTGTTTCTGTGTGTTTTAGTACGTACAAGTTTTTGAGAAATCTCGTAATTGTCTGCTAATGCTGCAGTTTCCAGAATATCCAAGGTAGTATGATCGATCAGATATTCTTGTATGTCAGCAGACATACAGTTGTTAAACTCTTCGTGTAGTAACAACTGAACAAGGCTGTCATAGTTGTTACACTTGGCAGACCTACACCACCTCTCAAATGCAACTTTTTTCTCACGAGCAAACTCTACACAAGTTTGATCTTGTCGTCGTTGTAACGTACGAAATGCGCTTTGATAACTTACAGGTAACAAGTTATACATCTCTAGAATAGTTTGCTTGACAGCATCATAACTAATGTACTTTGCAAATGGTAAAGCAGCAGTGTGCAACAAGGTAGCCCAGTGCTTACGTGGCCAGTTCATAGCACGTGCCTGGTTCTCAAACACATCAAGATAGGTGTCTAAGTCACTCTCAAAAAACTTAGGAACCATGGATGCAGCTTTCTGCACATTAAATGTGTCCTGTGATCTATCAGTCTGTTGTCTTCCCAGACGAACATTTTCTCTCTGGAAATCTTCTTCATTTAATTTCCTCTGTGCCTCTATTTGTGCAGTCTGCAACATTATGAGGCTTTCAAACCTCTCAAACTGTTCCTGAGAGATAGGACCAGTGGGTAATGGAGGAGTAGGGAAATTAACATGTCTTTCTGGACGGTCCTCAGGTCGGGCACCTCGTCCAACTGTCCCTAGAGAGTCTAGATCTGGTCTAGGATAAGTAGATACAGGTGTAGCATACACTGTACTAGCAAGAGGCTGAGTCATACTACCAGCTAGGAGGGAAGGCATGAGCGAGAACTGAGCTACACTAGGCTCAGACACTTCTTCCATAGTTGCTCTCTCTTCTACGTCATCAAATAGAGTCATACTTCCTAATTGTGACACTAGGCTTTCTGAATCTGAATCATAATCAGACATCTCTGTATGAGCAGGAAACAATATATCTTTAATTAACGCTCTGACAGTTTCTGCGGTGTAATTCCTGTTATAGGTCACACCGAGATATTTGGCTACTTGCCAACACATCTGAAGTTTTAATGTACCTAACTCAGACAAAGTCAGAGTATCAATTAACTGTTTCACTTTGGCATACATCACGAAAATAAGTGTACTACGAGAGAGTGATTATGGGAAACTATAATTGTAATAGGAATTTTAGTGTTGGTTGTCTTAGAGCTAGAACTCATAAACAGTATTTCCATCTCCTTGGATCAAGAGACTCAGTCAAGTACATACATTCACCTAGTATGTTGTACAAGACAAAACTCAAAGTCTTCAGATTAGGAAAGTACTCAAAGTGTTTGAATAACTATGGTCAAACAGGACAATTTATCCAACACCTTGTATCAAGAGCTTCCCAGACAGGCCCCCATTTGTTACAAAAAATGCGATTCTAAAAGCTTAGAGATCTCCAGTGAATACTAGAAAGGACTGCCTTTCTAGCATCCAGCCTGTTACTGGGTTTTCGTAACAAATAGTCAGTATCCTTGTCCAATTATCCATTAGAATTCAATAAGTATTATTAGTGCTTCAGGATTACAACTGGTAGGCTACTAACTAGAGAAATTAAAATTTAATAAATTTATTAAGTTGTCTAGGCGTATATCAAATTAAATTAAAATAATCACAGTAATCAAAATAATATTAATCACTTCTCTCGTGTACAGTATTATTGTGCTGAAAGCACATATCACATTTATAATTATTAAGTATCGTCTGGTACATTAACATTTAATAAGATATTACAAATATGTACAAGCAAGTTTGTGTGTATGTGTGTAAGTGCTCTAAGTAGTTCGCTATGTCTCACAACTCGACTAGACTTAAACAAGTGACTGACAAAGTCCTCTCATAAACTAAGTTCTTGACTGACTGGCAATCAGAACAGTCTGCTTGAACAATAAAAAGAATGCTAAGCCCAATAGCAATATAACAAGCAACTGCGACACAATCAGGATCAAGGAGATAATATAACGACACTACGTAGGGACCATCAGCAGATCCTCCACAAGAGTCACCAAGCTCCCATAATACTGAATCTAAGTTCAGCATAAGAAAATCACCGACTGTGATAGTACACAGATACCAATACAAATTAGGTCAGAAGCTACAGCTCAGGACCTGAGTTGCTCAGAGTGTCTAAGAGACACACAACCTCAGTACAACGTCGAAAATCACTAAGTCTATACAATGTTCTGTGAACAGAGTCTCCAGAACTAACAACAATAATAAGACAGAGACGATCTTCCAACAAGGGCCAATAAGGAAGAGCTAGGCACTTGTCAGGAATACGTCCAACCACCAAGAGAGTCTAGACCAGACTGAATACTTCAGGTGAGGTGAGAACACCCCCCCCTCTATCACATGATAGCTCCGTGGACAGTTGCTGCCCAGCAACAGAAGCCGGCAGAGTAACGAGCAAAGAGCGATAATTACAGTAGTTAGACAATCAAGACTTGAACTATGTGCACATAATAATATGTTACATCCTACCTAACAAAAGTAACTAAGACAAATAATAATATAAAGTCATATATTTACAATTTAGCTATTATCGCAAATATAAACAATATAAAATTATATGAAAAGATAATATACATTATATATATATATATATATATATATATATATATATATATATATATATATATATATATATATATATATATTTATTTTTTATTATCACACTGGCCAATTCCCACCAAGGCAGGGTGGCCCGAAAAAGAAAAACTTTCATCATCATTCACTCCATCACTGTCTTGCCAGAAGGGTGCTTTACACTACAGTTTTTAAACTGCAACATTAACACCCCTCCTTCAGAGTGCAGGCACTGTACTTCCCATCTCCAGGACTCAAGTCCGGCCTGCCGGTTTCCCTGAATCCCTTCATAAATGTTACTTTGCTCACACTCCAACAGCACGTCAAGTATTAAAAACCATTTGTCTCCATTCACTCCTATCAAACACGCTCACGCATGCCTGCTGGAAGTCCAAGCCCCTCGCACACAAAACCTCCTTTACCCCCTCCCTCCAACCCTTCCTAGGCCGACCCCTACCCCGCCTTCCTTCCACTACAGACTGATACACTCTTGAAGTCATTCTGTTTCGCTCCATTCTCTCTACATGTCCGAACCACCTCAACAACCCTTCCTCAGCCCTCTGGACAACAGTTTTGGTAATCCCGCACCTCCTCCTAACTTCCAAACTACGAATTCTCTGCATTATATTCACACCACACATTGCCCTCAGACATGACATCTCCACTGCCTCCAGCCTTCTCCTCGCTGCAACATTCATCACCCACGCTTCACACCCATATAAGAGCGTTGGTAAAACTATACTCTCATACATTCCCCTCTTTGCCTCTAAGGACAAAGTTCTTTGTCTCCACAGACTCCTAAGTGCACCACTCACTCTTTTTCCCTCATCAATTCTATGATTCACCTCATCTTTCATAGACCCATCCGCTGACACGTCCACTCCCAAATATCTGAATACGTTCACCTCCTCCATACTCTCTCCCTCCAATCTGATATTCAATCTTTCATCACCTAATCTTTTTGTTATCCTCATAACCTTACTCTTTCCTGTATTCACCTTTAATTTTCTTCTTTTGCACACCCTACCAAATTCATCCACCAATCTCTGCAGCTTCTCTTCAGAATCTCCCAAAAGCACAGTGTCATCAGCAAAGAGCAGCTGTGACAACTCCCACTTTGTGTGTGATTCTTTATCTTTTAACTCCACGCCTCTTGCCAAGACCCTCGCATTTACTTCTCTTACAACCCCATCTATAAATATATTAAACAACCACGGTGACATCACACATCCTTGTCTAAGGCCTACTTTTACTGGGAAAAAATTTCCCTCTTTCCTACATACTCTAACTTGAGCCTCACTATCCTCGTAAAAACTCTTCACTGCTTTCAGTAACCTACCTCCTACACCATACACTTGCAACATCTGCCACATTGCCCCCCTATCCACCCTGTCATACGCCTTTTCCAAATCCATAAATGCCACAAAGACCTCTTTAGCCTTATCTAAATACTGTTCACTTATATGTTTCACTGTAAACACCTGGTCCACACACCCCCTACCTTTCCTAAAGCCTCCTTGTTCATCTGCTATCCTATTCTCAGTCTTACTCTTAATTCTTTCAATTATAACTCTACCATACACTTTACCAGGTACACTCAACAGACTTATCCCCCTATAATTTTTGCACTCTCTTTTATCCCCTTTGCCTTTATACAAAGGAACTATGCATGCTCTCTGCCAATCACTAGGTACCTTACCCTCTTCCATACATTTATTAAATAATTGCACCAACCACTCCAAAACTATATCCCCACCTGCTTTTAACATTTCTATCTTTATCCCATCAATCCCGGCTGCCTTACCCCCTTTCATTTTACCTACTGCCTCACGAACTTCCCCCACAGTCACAACTGGCTCTTCCTCACTCCTACAAGATGTTATTCCTCCTTGCCCTATACACGAAATCACAGCTTCCCTATCTTCATCAACATTTAACAATTCCTCAAAATATTCCCTCCATCTTCCCAATACCTCTAACTCTCCATTTAATAACTCTCCTCTCCTATTTTTAACTGACAAATCCATTTGTTCTCTAGGCTTTCTTAACTTGTTAATCTCACTCCAAAACTTTTTCTTATTTTCAACAAAATTTGTTGATAACATCTCACCCACTCTCTTATTTGCTCTCTTTTTACATTGCTTCACCACTCTCTTAACCTCTCTCTTTTTCTCCATATACTCTTCCCTCCTTGCATCACTTCTACTTTGTAAAAACTTCTCATATGCTAACTTTTTCTCCCTTACTACTCTCTTTACATCATCATTCCACCAATCGCTCCTCTTCCCTCCTGCACCCACTTTCCTGTAACCACAAACTTCTGCTGAACACTCTAACACTACATTTTTAAACCTACCCCATACCTCTTCGACCCCATTGCCTATGCTCTCATTAGCCCATCTATCCTCCAATAGCTGTTTATATATTACCCTAACTGCCTCCTCTTTTAGTTTATAAACCTTCACCTCTCTCTTCCCTGATGCTTCTATTCTCCTTGTATCCCATCTACCTTTTACTCTCAGTGTAGCTACAACTAGAAAGTGATCTGATATATCTGTGGCCCCTCTATAAACATGTACATCCTGAAGTCTACTCAACAGTCTTTTATCTACCAATACATAATCCAACAAACTACTGTCATTTCGCCCTACATCATATCGTGTATACTTATTTATCCTCTTTTTCTTAAAATATGTATTACCTATAACTAAACCCCTTTCTATACAAAGTTCAATCAAAGGGCTCCCATTATCATTTACACCTGGCACCCCAAACTTACCTACCACACCCTCTCTAAAAGTTTCTCCTACTTTAGCATTCAGGTCCCCTACCACAATTACTCTCTCACTTGGTTCAAAGGCTCCTATACATTCACTTAACATCTCCCAAAATCTCTCTCTCTCCTCTGCATTCCTCTCTTCTCCAGGTGCATACACGCTTATTATGACCCACTTCTCGCATCCAACCTTTACTTTAATCCACATAATTCTTGAATTTACACATTCATATTCTCTTTTCTCCTTCCATAACTGATCATTTAACATTACTGCTACCCCTTCCTTTGCTCTAACTCTCTCAGATACTCCAGATTTAATCCCATTTATTTCCCCCCACTGAAACTCTCCTACCCCCTTCAGCTTTGTTTCGCTTAGAGCCAGGACATCCAACTTCTTTTCATTCATAACATCAGCAATCATCTGTTTCTTGTCATCCGCACTACATCCACGCACATTTAAGCATCCCAGTTTTATAAAGTTTTTCTTCTTCTCTTTTTTAGTAAATGTCTACAGGAGAAGGGGTTACTAGCCCATTGCTCCCGGCATTTTAGTCGCCTCATACGACACGCATGGCTTACGGAGGAAAGATTCTTTTCCACTTCCCCATGGACAATAGAAGAAATAAAAAAGAACAAGAGCTATTTAGAAAAAGGAGAAAAACCTAGATGTATATATATATATATATATATATATATATATATATATATATATATATATATATATATATATATATCATATACATTGTAACCCATTCAAGGGTTGCAACACTTGTCCTATATGGCAAGATGAGCGTTGCTATTTAAGCCAAGATCGCAAGTTCTGCCTATTCGGCACGACATATATATATATATATATATATATATATATATATATATATATATATATATATATATATATATATATATATATATATATATATATATATATATTCAAAACAACCACTGTGAAAGAAACGCAAAATTTTATAATAATTTCAATATATTCAGCTTGAGGCATGTTATCCAAGCTTGGATACCTGTTCATCAAGTGGGCAACAGGTACAACGTCACTTTTTGACGAGCTCCACGCTTACAAATTCTATTTACTGTTGAATGACAAAAGTGATGAGTGTCTTGTATATTCCTAGCTGTATGCTTGTTTGCTCTAAGCATGTTTCATAACCGGTGCTTTATGTGGTCACACACCTCCTTGCTCCACTCCCTTGCGTGTACTTCATGCAAATATTATTGATTCAGTTATAACGCTAAATATATCGTCAATGTTTTGGAAAGTTATATCCTGGGTAAAATACCCCGGTGTCGGAACACTCCAGAACTGCTGCAAGTATTGAAGTGTTTATTGCAAGGTAGTCGTATATCACCGTGCATTTAAAGATAATAAATTAACTTTAAGGAAAGCTGAAATCTATTTCAGTTATACATGACTTACATAACCCTGTCTCAGCCATACGTAGCATGGCTTACACAAATATGATTTCCTGACGAGTGAAAATAAAGCTTCGTTAATAGTGAGGCTCCTTTGCATCATCCTGTCCACCAGTTGTTTAACACCCTCAGTGTCGCGGTCTTTATCAAAATAATATTATTCTGAGAGGGATATATCCAGACTGAAAGTTTGTTAACATAGGAACAGTGTAGTAGTCCTGATCAATGCTTCATGTATGGAATGTATACAACACTGCTGTAGCTTTCTTTTATATCTTTATAATGTATGATGCACTGTGTTTATTCAAGCACCTTATATTAATCGTACTTTTATCCACATTTTTTTTTCATTTTAATTCATCTGAACATGTGTTTATTATATGAAAACGCTCAGGTTTTCATATTTTTACTTTTCACTGGATGTATATGTATACATGCAATGTGCACTTGACTGTTACACTTTATAAACAGATTTAAATGTTATGATATGCATTATGTTAGCAAGTAAGTAGGCTACTGAGTGGTCGGTCGTCACTTGTTTCCCTCTAGGCCTCGCACCAAGAACTCTAACTAACCTAGCCACCACTTAGAGGGTCCTAAGCCCAATTTAAGCCACCTCTAAAACACTCAGTATGTACTCAGTCCTATGAGAAACAAATGACGACAGTAGCGCACCGTCCAGTGCTCAGACGACTCACGTAAGTGTCTCTCCGGAGGACCTCTAAGAAGGTGTTTCGTTGCAGAAGGATTCCCGGCTGCAAGTTGACGTGTTAAACTAAGTGCTGAGCAAGTGCGCCTGGCTAGTAGTTGAGCTAGTAGTTACCCAGTTCCCGTACTCTTGCTACCTACACAACCTTTATCCCCGGACCTTACTATCCCAGCCCCTTACCCCCAGACACAAGGTAAGGTTCGCATCTTGTTTGTTGGTAGACATGAAGTGTTTCTGATCAAGTCACTATTTGCAGAACTAGTTCTGCAACTAGTCTCTTTATCTTTTTTTTTATTGTTTAGTGGCTGCATGCACTCAGTAGTTACTATCTTTACGAGTGTTACCATTGACTGTTTTTATAATGATTGTTTACATTTGGCTATTGATACTGGCTGTTTGGTATATGAAATTATATGCATCGTGTTAGCTGGTGTATGCTACCTCTTTCATTTACAGGTTGTATAATAAAGATAGATGTATAACAGCACTCAGCAAGCGAGTGGTCCGTAATTCATTATTTGGATACAGCATCATTACACACATGTGCAACACCTGAGTGTCTATACAGCCATGCATCGCTGAACGACGGGGACTTTCTGAGAAATACGTCGTTAGGCGATTTCGTCGTTGTGAGAACGTCATAGAGTGTACTTACTCAGGTCTAGATGGTATAGCCTACTACACACCTAGGCTATGTGTTTTTTTTCCATCACAGATTTGCTTGCAAGTAGTTAATGCACTATGAACATTCTTCTATTAATAAAAACCTTTCGGTGTTGGAGTCCGTTGTTTATATACTTTTTAAAGAGCTTGTTGAGGTCTGATAAACCCTTAACTGTGATTTTTTTTTTTTTTTATATAAGTGGAAAGACTACACTCTAGAATAACGATAAAATGTACAGTATAGTAAATACATAAACCACTAACATAGCTGTTTATTATCATAATCAAATTTTATGTACTATACATAATTATATGTGCTATATTTTTATACGACTGGCAGCGCAGAAGGTTTGTTTACACCACCGTCGTATATGTGGTGCTTCGTTGAACGAAATGTCGCTGTGCGACACATTACTGTATTTGAAGGCGTATCGCAAACCAGGTGTTGCACATGTCTCTAATTCCTCACCATATCGGCATTGTATGATATTTTTATAATGATAATTGTTTGGATGATCTAAAAGTGGATCATTCAGCTCATAACCAAAAGGATCAGCGTTCGATGCTTTGTGAGAGAAGAGGTATTATGGGTAGGTGACCTTACACCTGCTGCCCCTGGTCACTTAGCAGTAAGTAGGTTCCTGTATGTTAGGCGATTGTTGTGGGTAGCATCCTGGGGAAAAGAAGATTTAAGGACCAACGTGGAAATATGACAGACAGTTAAGTTTTGCATAAATAATACACTAACCTTATTGGGATATCCTGGGTAGTTAGCTCTCCGGGTTAATAATCCCAATAAAATTCTTTTTATTTTTTTTAACTGGAAGAAGCGCTAAAGATCCCACCGGAATTAAGCCAGGTTGCCTGACTTGCTGGTGTCGTCCTTGGTTAGTAACCCAGGAAAAGAAAACGCTGACGGTGAGAAAGAAAACGCACAAGTTTTATGGCTTACCAGCTAGTGTTGAAGTTAACATTAGTGTACAGTGTTAATAATATTAATAGCAACAGTAACAACATTAGTAAGATTAATAAATATTTTAAGTGCTTCTCTCTCTCTCTCTCGCTCTCTCTCTCTCTCTCTCTCTCTCTCTCTCTCTCTCTCTCTCTCTCTCTCTCTCTCTCTCTCTCTCTCTCTCTCTCTCTCTCTCTCTCTCTCTCTCTCTTAGATTTAGGGTTCCTACCTTTATTTACAGGCTAAGAGCTATTACCTACATCAGCTCATTTGAAAGCCATTTTATTGTTGTGAGACACAAGTAGGGAACAGAATGAAGTTGGAGCCATCTGTGACCCAGCGATTTCATTTGGTCAACTGCCCTTCTGACACAATACCATTCACTTATATATCCATACCTCACCTATGGTATCTGTGCTTGGGGTTCAACTGCAGCAACACACCTAAAGCCAATAATAACCCAACAAAAAGCCGCAGTAAGAATAATCACTAAATCCCATTCCTGGCAACACCCCCCCCCCACTCTTCATAGATCTAAACTTACTCCCTGTTCAGTACATCCACACTTACTACTGTGCAATCTATATCTACAGGACCTTAAATTCCAATATTAACCTTGACCTAAAACGCTTTCTTGATAGTTGTGACAGGATCCACAGGCATAACACCAGACACAAACATCTCTGTGACATTCCCCGTGTTCGACTAAACCTTTACAAAAATTCAATGTATTTCAAAGGACCTAAAATCTGGAACACCCTACCTGAAAACTCGAGAACTGCAGGCACATTCATCACTTTCAAAACTATAGTTAAAAAACATCTTATCTCCCTGATACACCCCGACAACTAACTACATGATAACCACCTGGTGGTTCACAATTACACTCACTCACCCACTGGCTATAAACCCAGAAATACTAATCTTAATCTTAAAATAATAAATCCTAACTAGTCATAAGTTTGCCTATGATACTCCAGTCTAGACACTTTGTATTGTGCCAAAACAAAAGCATTCACATTGCTAAACTCACAAATTATGATGTAGCCTTAATACCATAATCTGTAAGGATTTAATGTTAAGAATTAATCTAAGTCTGCCCGAAATGCCTAGCCATGCTAGGTGTCCTAGTGGCCCCCTCTGTAATTAGTATTTTATAACATGTAAACCACACAATACCCAAAACCTGTAAGCCCCACATTGTAACCCTTATAGAGAATAAACTTGAATTGAATTGAATGTCATTATGCTGTACGAAGATGTTCCAGACTCGGGTCAATCTGGGAATAAATGATCTCAGATGAAGTGATGTTCTGGAGAATGGTACAGCCAGAGTGAAGTTGCGGTTTGCTGCCCGTCTTGCTGTGTAGCTCGGAGTGAAGCCAAGTGTGGTACCTTGACAATACTGGCATTGTACATAAGAGTAAGGCCACCCACATCTCTCCGGTGTTAAAATCTCTGCTGAAATGACAGATCTATCCAGGCTGAGTCCAGACGACAGATGAGTCATCTTGCTCAGCTGTCTATTCTGTCAAGATGTCGCAGATGAAATAGGGGGGGGAGCAGGCAGTCCAAAAAAGTGCAGCATACTCAAGGTGTGAGCGTACTTTTGCCTCGTTCAGAGCAGATGCAAGATACGTCCAAGTGCTGTAAGTTTCCTGGCTGTTTTATTTGTAAGGTTTACAACGTGGTTCTTCATAGTTTACAGTCAAATTTCACAGCTTCATCCCAGGGCACCAGTACTCTCCCATTCATTCTCACCACTGCTCCAGCATACCATCACGGTGCTCAGAGTCCATCATCATATGTGTTTTCTCAGGAGCAAATAATAATAATAATAATAATAATAATAATAATAATATCTTTATTTACTACAAGTACGTGTACAAGGTGTACAGGCCTAGGTGACATCAATGACATACTACTATACAGAAAGCCGCTTGTTATGCAGAGCATTTCGGGCAAATTAGGTCAGTTATGTCCCAGGATGCGACCCACAGACTATCTCCCAGGTACCCATTTTACTGATGGATGAACATAGACAATCGGTGTAAAGAAACACGCCCAGTGTTTCCTTCCTCGCTTGAAATCGAACCCAGGCACTCGCCATGTGAAGCTAGAGCTTTAGCCACCAGGCCACGGGGCATCGTTTTTCCCAGGCTGATATAGCTATAAGCTGGTGATTGATGTAACTTAGAGCAGTTGACATTTCCTCTCTTGGGTAAATAAATATCAGAGTACAGTCGTTTGCATATGCATGGGATTCTGGGATGAGTTGAAGGTCATTGAAGTAGACATTCCATAACAATGGCCCAAACACACTTCCTTGTGGAACACTTGCACCGGTAGTGTGTCTTTTTGACTCTGCCACGTTGAGAACTACGATCTGCTTTGAAGGTATTTACTAAGGAGGCATAGTGCAAAACCAGCGACTCCTAGTGCTTGCAGTTTTGCCAAGTCCTTGGTGGCATACTCGGCGGAAAGCACCAGCAATGTCCAGTGCTACTACACAGCTGAACTTAGATTCACCCAATGACTGGTGCCACATAATGGAGAGGTTTAACAGCAGATCAGCAGCAGAGAGACCTTTTCTGAAGCCATACAAAGAAGCGAGTGGTAGCTGTGATATTATTATCGCAGGAATCTTGCCAGTGATTGACATGAGTGACACTGGTCTGTAGTTGCAGATTTCCGCTCTGCTCTTTTCTCTTTCCACAGAGAAGATCATTTACACTGCTAGGTAGTGCTGATAGATGCGAGTTAAAAGTGATGCTAGCTAGTCTTCACATCTACTCAGTAATCTTTGGCCCACAGACTTTTCATGGTCCAGCGATGCCTTATTGTCACCTCTGACAATTTTGACACAGTTCTTGCCTCTAGCAAAGGAGGTTCCCTTACTGGATCAGGAACTTGCATCTTGGCAGCAAAGAGATCAGCTTTCTCCTGATTGCTAGTAGAGATGGTCCCATCCTGTGAATAACCAGGTTTTGGAGCCCATTCTACTTGATGCCGGCTTTCTTTTTTGTGACAGCCTCCCATCTAGAGATGGCCTGTGCAGATTCCTGTTGTAGATAGCGGGATGCCTCTTATACTTTCTCCAAGCCTTGTAGTATTTAGCCGAACCAAAGTTGATCTGAAGGCTTTGTCACATACTGCCGGTGAGGGATGTTTTCTTGTTGGAGATTAAGGATGTCTTCAGTGAAGGCATTCACTTGGTTATCAACGACACCTTGGAGAAGAGCATTCCAATCAGAGGTGACGAGCTCAGAGCAACGGGGCTGGGCAGTTTCCTCTATCCCACAGCCAGGTTGTGCGTGTACATTCTTCACCTCGTTCGTTGGAATTTTCAGTGTCGTAGAGACAGCCTTATGGTCAGATGATCCAACATAGCCAAGATCACTTTCTATTGGCTCAGGAGATAAGATTTCGTTCGGATTTTTAACCCCGGAGGGTTAGCCACCCAGGATAATCCAAGAAAGTCAGTGCGTCATCGAGGACAGAGATGTGAACAGGGAAGCCAACAAATCTTCTCATGTCAAACACTACAAGAAGTTCGTCAAAATCCTTCTAGATAAGATGTTGGTTGAGGTCACCTACAATTATAATATGTTGTCATTTATGTTAAAGCAGAAGGAAGTCCACATTTTTTCATCAGAAAGTTGATGGGGTCTGCATATTGCCACTGAGGTCTGTACATGGTACATGCTAGTACAGTGGTACTAGTATTTATGCATAGCTTGAAGAACATCGTTTCCAGGTGATTCGAGATGACAGCATCAATGGGCTGGGCATGTACAATTTTAGAAAAGCGCACAGCATCACCTCCTCCTTGACCTTCCCTCTTTCTTCTCATCCATGAGGCGTAGCAAGCATTATTAGCAAAATTTTTCAGAGTCCTGTCATCCAAAAATATTTCAACGGCGATCATGCCGGGACCTGGACTGTTCACGAAACTGTGCGTGAGTTCACCAACATTGGTAATGAAGACTCCAATGTTGGCTGACAGGGTGTTGATAGACTGGCTTCTGATGACAGTGTTTCGCTTGAGTTGACGGGTATGTAAGTTGCTGCCCCTGTGACAGGTAGGACACCCGGCAGCCTCTGGAATTTTGCTCTGTGGTCTTGTATGACTCACAAAAACCACTTAGTGATCCGAGATAGAAGTAGCTGGGTGAGTGACGTGTGTATTAACAAGTTCTAAGATTCATACACGATCACCAGTTCTATAGAATTGGTGATCTTGTCTGTCATGTTCCTTATTGTTACGACAGTGATCCTCTTGTGTAGCTCTGTCTGTGTAACTCTGTGTACCTCTGTCTGTGTAGCTCTGTGTGGCTCTGCCTGTGTAGCTGCCCGTGTAGCTCTGTCTGTGTAGCTCTGTCTGTGTAGCTCTGTCTGTGTAACTGTCTGGGTAGCTCTGTCTGTGTAACTGTCTGTGTAGCTCTGTGTAGCTTTGTCTGTGTAGCTCTGTCTGTGCAGCTCTGTCTGTGTAGCTCTGTGTAACTCTGTATAACTCTGTGTAGCTCTGTGTAACTGTCTGTGTAGCTCTGTCTGTATCTCTGTGTAACTCTGTGTAGCTCTGTCTGTGTAGCTCTATGTATCTCTGTCTGTAGCTCTGTGTAACTGTCTGTGTAGCTCTATCTAGCTCTGTGTAACTCTGTGTAGCTCTGTGTAGCTCTATGTACCTCTGTCTGTGTAGCTCTGTGTAACTGTCTGTGTAGCTCTGTCTGTATAGTCCTGTCTGTGTAGCTCTGTCTCTGTAGCTCTGTCTGTAGCTCTGTGTAACTGTGTAGCTCTGTGTAACTGTCTGTGTAACTGTCTGTGTAACTGTCTGTGTAGCTCTGCCTGTGTAGCTCTGCCTGTGTAGCTCTGTCTGTGTAGCTCTGTGTAGCTCTGTCTGTGTAGCTCTGCCTGTGTAGCTCTGTCTGTGTAGCTCTGCCTGTGTAGCTCTGCCTGTGTAGCTCTCTCTGTGTAGCTCTACCTGTGTTGCTCTGTCTGTGTAGCTCTGTCTGTGTAGTTCTGCCTGTGTAGCTCTGTGTAGCTCTGTCTATGTAGCTCTGTCTGTGTAGTTCTGCCTGTGTAGCTCTGTCTGTGTTGCTCTGCCTGTGTAGCTCTGCTTGTGTAGCTCTGTCCGTGTAGCTCTGTCTGTGTAGCTCTGTCTGTGTAGCTCTGTGTAGCTCTCTCTATGTAGCTCTGTCTGTATAGCTCTGCCTGTGTAGCTCTGCCTGTGTAGCTCTATCTATGTAACTCTGTCTGTGTAGCTCTGTCTATGTAGCTCTGTCTGTGTAGCTCTGCCTGTGTAGCTCTGCCTGTGTAGCTCTGTCTGTAGCTCTGTCTGTGTAGCTCTGTCTGTGTAGCTCTGTCTATTTAGCTCTGCCTGTGTAGCTTTGTCTGTGTAGCTCTGTGTAACTCTGTGTAGCTCTGTCTATGTAGCTCTGTCTGTGTAGCTCTGTCTCTGTAGCTCTGTCCGTGTAGCTCTGCCTGTGTAGCTCTGTGTAGCTCTGCCTGTGTAGCTCTGTCTATGTAGCTCTGTCTGTGTAGCTCTGTCTGTGTAGCTCTGCCTGTGTAGGTCTGCCTGTGTAAGTCTGCCTGTGTAGCTGTCTGTGTAGCTCTGTCTGTGTAGCTCCGCCTGTGTAGCTCTGCCTGTGTAGGTCTGCCTGTGTAGCTCTGCCTGTGTAGCTCTGTCTGTGTAGCTCTGCCTGTGTAGCTCTGCCTGTGTAGGTCTGCCTGTGTAGCTCTGCTTGTGTAGCTCTGTCTGTGTAGCTCTGTCTGTGTAGTTCTGCCTGTGTAGCTCTGCCTGTGTAGGTCTGCCAGTGTAGCTCTGCCTGTGTAGCTCTGTCTGTGTAGCTCTGTCTGTGTAGCTCTGCCTGTATAGGTCTGCCGGTGTAGCTCTGCCTGTGTAGGTCTGCCGGTGTAGCTCTGCCTGTGTAGCTCTGTCTGTGTAGCTCTGTCTGTGTAGCTCTGTCTGTGTAGCTCTGTCTGTGTAGCTCTGCCTGTGCAGCTCTGTGTAGCTTAAAAACTATTTACTCGTGGATGCACTAATATATGTACTGCTGGTGAAGGCTGGTATTTTAAACGGGAGTAGAATGAAATTAGTTGTTAGCTTACCACAGCCACGTATGTCCTTGGATCTTAAAACATGCGACCACATGAATGATGAGGCAATGATTGTGGCTAGGAAGGTACTTGCTTCAAGCCTGGACTGGTAGGGTAGCACTAATGATCTGGATCAAGAGCGCTTCAATAGGCTACATGAACCCCCACTCAGAAGGTGCAGACTGATCTCAGTGTAGTGCGTGGTGTGTTGTAACTTTACACACACACACACACACACACACACACACACACACACACACACACACACACACACACACACACACACAAGAGGGTGTTCCTAGACAGAGACAGAACACAAGCAGAACGACAGCAGCTGAGGGAGAGGACAAAAAAGCGAAAGGAGCTAGGAAAGGAGACAAGGATGGAACCAGCAGAGATCAGTCAGAGCAGAACAGAACAGCAAGGTCAAGCACACACACAACTATTCTCAGAACCCCACAACCTATCACACCATCCCAACACACACTACAATCCATACCCACAGCTTCCACATAACACCGAGCTATAGAATCCCACAGTATGCTACCAGGTCTCCCACCCTCACAGGCCCCCCAAACCACAGTGATGGAAAGGAAACTGAAGGTATGGTACACAAACGCTGATGGAATAACAAATAAGTGGGAGGAGTGGCACAAAAGAGTCAACGAGGCATCACCGGACATCATAGCTCTCACAGAAACCAAGCTTACAGGTATGATAACAGATGCCATCTTTCCAACGGGATACCAAATCCTGAGGAAAGACAGAGGGAACATGGGGGGTGGAGGAGTGGCGTTGCTGATCAAAAATCGCTGGAATTTTGATGAGCTGGAGAGAGGAGATAACAGAGAAGAAAGTGATTACATAGCGGGAACGCTTCACTCTGGAGGTCCCAAGGTGGTAATAGTAGTGATGTATAACCCACCACAGAACAGCAGGAGGCCAAGGCAAGAGTACGACGAGAGCAATAGAGCGATGGTTGACACACTGGCTGCAGTGGCCAGAAGAGCTCATGCATGCAGGGCAAAGCTCCTGAACATGGGTGATTTAACCACAAGGAGATCGATTGGGAGAACTTGGACCCGCATGGGGGCCAAGATACATGGAGGGCTAAGATGATGGAGATGGTACTGGAAAACTTCATGTACCAACACGTAAGGGACACTACAAGAGAGAGAGGAGAGGATGAACCAGCAAGGCTGGACTTAGTATTCACCTTGAGTAGTGCAGATATCGAGGACATCACATATGAAACACCCCTTGGGGCCAGCGATCATGTGGTTTTAAGCTTCGAATACACAGTAGAGCTACAAGTGGAGGGAGAAGGAAGGCCAGGACGAATGAAGCCAAACTACAAGAAAGGGGACTACACAGGAATGAGGAACTTCCTGAACGGGGTTCAGTGGGACAGAGAACTGGCAGGGAAGCCAGTTAATGAGATGATGGAATATGTAGCAACAAAATGCAAGGAGGCTGAGGAGAGGTTTGTACCCAAGGGTAACAGGAATAATGAAAAAGCCAGGATGAGCCCATGGTTCACCCAAACGTGAAGGGAGGCAAAAACCAAGTGTGCTAGGGAATGGAAGAAATATAGAAGGCAAAGGACCCAGGAGAATGAGAGCAGTCGTAGAGCCAGAAACGAATATGCACAGATAAGAAGGGAGGCCCAAAGACAATATGAAAATGACATAGCAGCGAAAGCCAAATCTGACCCGAAACTGTTATACAGCCACATCAGGAGGAAAACAACAGTCAAGGACCAGGTAATCAGGCTAAGGAAGGAAGGAAGGAAGGAAGGAGGAGAGACAACAAGAAATGACCGTGAAGTATGTGAGGAACTCAACAAGAGATTCAAAGAAGTGTTTCCAGAGGAGACAGAAGGGGCTCCAGAAAGACGGAGAGGTGGGGCACACCACCATGTGCTGGACACAGTGCACACAACCGAGGAAGAAGTGAAGAGGCTTCTGAGTGAGCTAGATATCTCAAAGGCAATGGGGCCAGATAACATCTCCCCATGGGTATTGAGAGAGGGAGCAGAGGCACTATGTGTACTCCTAACAACAATATTCAATACATCTATCGAAACAGGGAGATTGCCTGAGGCATGGAAGACAGCAAATGTAGTCCCAATCTTTAAAAAAGGAGACAGACATGAAGCACTAAACTACAGACCAGTGTCACTCACATGTATAGTATGCAAAATCATGGAGAAGATTATCAGGAGAAGAGTGGTGGAACACCTAGAAAGGAATGATCTCACCAACAGCAGCCAACATGGTTTCAGGGACGGGAAATCCTGTGTCACAAACCTACTGGAGTTCTATGACATGGTGACAGCAGTAAGACAAGAGAGAGAGGGGTGGGTGGATTGCATATTCTTGGACTGCAAGAAGGCGTTTGACACAGTTCCACACAAGAGATTGGTGCAAAAACTGGAGGACCAAGCAGGGATAACAGGGAAGGCACTACAATGGATCAGGGAATACTTGTCAGGAAGACAGCAGCGAGTCATGGTACGTGGCGAGGTGTCAGAGTGGGCACCTGTGACCAGCGGGGTCCCACAGGGGTCAGTCCTAAGACCAGTGCTGTTTCTGGTATTTGTGAACGACATGACGGAAGGAATAGACTCTGAGGTGTCCCTGTTTGCAGATGACGTGAAGTTGATGAGAAGAATTCACTCGATCGAAGACCAGGCAGAACTACAAAGGGATCTGGACAGGCTGCAGACCTGGTCCAGCAATTGGCTCCTGGAGTTCAATCCCACCAAGTGCAAAGTCATGAAGATTGGGGAAGGGCAAAGAAGACCGCAGACGGAGTACAGTCTAGGGGTCCAGAGACTACAAACCTCATTCAAGGAAAACGATCTTGGGGTGAGTATAACACCAGGCACATCTCCTGAAGCTCACATCAACCAAATAACTGCTGCAGCATATGGGCGCCTAGCAAACCTCAGAACAGCATTCCGACATCTTAATAAGGAATCGTTCAGGACCATGTACACCGTGTACGTTAGGCCCATATTGGAGTATGCGGCACCAGTTTGGAACCCACACCTAGCCAAGCACGTAAAGAAACTAGAGAAAGTGCAAAGGTTTGCAACAAGACTAGTCCCAGAGCTAAGAGGTATGTCCTACGAGGAGAGGTTAAGGGAAATCAACCTGACGACACTGGAGGACAGGAGAGATAGGGGGGACATGATAACGACATACAAAATACTGAGAGGAATTGACAAGGTGGGCAAAGACAGGATGTTCCAGAGATTGGACACAGTAACAAGGGGACACAGTTGGAAGTTGAAGACACAGATGAATCACAGGGATGTTAGGAAGTATTTCTTCAGCCACAGAGTAGTCAGTAAGTGGAATAGTTTGGGAAGCGATGTAGTGGAGGCAGGATCCATACATAGCTTTAAGCAGAGGTATGGTAAAGCTCACGGTTCAGGGAGAGTGACCTAGTAGCGATCAGTGAAGAGGCGGGGCCAGGAGCTCGGACTCGACCCCTGCAACCTCAACTAGGTGAGCACACACACACACACACACACACACACACACACACACACACACACACACACACACACACACACACACACACACACACACATGAATCACATGGATATTAGGAAGTATTTCTTCAGTCACAGAGTTGTCAGGAAGTGGAATAGTCTAGGAGGTAGGATCCATACATAGCTTTAAGAAGAGGTATGATAAAGCTCATGGAGCAGGAAGAGTGACCTAGTAGCGACCAGTGAAGAGGCGGAGCCAGGAGCTGTGACTGGACCCCTGCAACCACAACTAGGTGAGCACACACACACGTAGGGGAATGTCCTACGACGAAAGGTTCAAGGAAATCGACCTGACGAGAATGGTGGATAGGAGAGTTAGGGGAAACATGATAGCGACCTACAAAATACTGCGAGGAATTGACAAAGTGGACAGAGACAGGATGTTCCAGAGATGGGACACAGAAACAAGGGGTCACAATTGGAGGTTGAAGACTCTGATGAGTCAGAGGGATGTTAGTAAGTAATTCTTTAGTCATAGAGCTTTCAGGAAGTGAAACAGTCTGGCAAATGATGTAATGGAGGCAGGAACCATACATATTTTTAGACGAAGTCTGATAAAGCTCATGGAGCAGGGAGAGAGTGGACCTAGTAGCGAACTGTGAAGAGGCGGGGCCAGGAGCTATGAATCGACCCTTGCAACCACAAATAGGTGAATACACAAACACACACACTCACACGCGCGCACACACACACACACACACACACACACACACACACACACACACACACACACACACACACACACACACACACACACACACACACACACACACACACACACACACACACACACACACACACACACACACACACACACACACACACACACACACACACACACACACACACACACACACACACACACACACACACACACACACCAAAAGTCTAAAGAGGTCCAAGAGATACGGATTAACTTCTCTCAAGAAGGGATAGTAGCTGTAAGTCAACTTTATCAACTCTTAAGATGGCCCAGGAGCTGCAGCTTAATTCTCGACACCCAGGAGCTGCAAATTAACTCGAGAGAAGGCCCAGGAGCTGTAGATTAACTCAAGAAGGCCTAGGAGCTGCAGATCAACTCTCTCAAGAAGTCTCAGGAGCCGCAGATCAATTCTCTCAAGAAAGCCCAGGAACTGGAAATTATTTCTCAAGAAGGCCCAGGAGCTGCGGATCAACTCTGTCAAGAAGGTCCAGGAGCTGCAGATCAACTCTCAAGAAGGCCCAGTAGCTGCAGATCAACTTATTTACGTGTGCAGCATAACGAAGAAACTAAGATGAAACTAGGCAGGCAAGCTCCACAGAGTTTTACAATAAATTATGAGGGAGAATGTTTGGTAAGGGTAAGGTTATTAAAGTTCAGATACACATAAGTGTAATTATCATACATAGTGTAAATCACCCAGTACTGTAACCAACCCCAAGGCTGGCTATTACATCAGTCAGTACTGTAACCAACCCCAAGGCTGGCTATTACATCAGTCAGTACTGTAACCAACCCCAAGGCTGGCTATTACATCAGTCAGTACTGTAACCAACCCCAAGGCTGGCTATTACATCAGTCAGTACTGTAACCAACCCCAAGGCTGGCTATTACATCAGTCAGTACTGTAACCAACCCCAAGGCTGGCTATTACATCAGTCAGTACTGTAACCAACCCCAAGGCTGGCTATTACATCAGTCAGTACTGTAACCAACCCCAAGGCTGGCTATTGCATCAGTCAGTACTGTAACCAACCCCAAGGCTGGCTATTACATAAGTCAGTACTGTAACCAACCCCAAGGCTGGCTATTACATAAGTCAGTACTGTAACCAACCCCAAGGCTGGCTATTACATTAATCGGTACTGTAAGCAAGCCTAAGCCTGGCTATATCAACGTCAGTCAATACTTGTAACCAAGTTTAAGCCTGGCTAAAATGTGTTCTGGCAATTTTAACGGATTTATCAAATAAGTATTTCGGGTATTTTAGATCATGAGCCGTTTTGAAGATTTACGAAATAGCTAATGATCTAAAATACCAAAAATACTTAATTGATAAATCCTTTAAAATTGCTAGAAATGCATTTTACAATACGAAAACGAACAAACAAGAATATTCAACCAAGAATACGTAGGGTCTCTCTTACCATGAAAACCTTCTTGATATACTTTCTCTTAGGAATTGTAAAATCCAAGTTTTATTTAAAAATCTTGATACTGTAAAAAAAAACTTTTCCTTAAGAATTCTCCAAAAAAATGGTGACGGCTGCGTATACAAGATTCGTTGTAAAAAATGAAATTAAGTTTATTACGGTCAAAATGTAAAAGAAATGAGCTAAGATCACATTAGAACTGGAAGAGTCTGATGCTCTGTTTATTCATGTGAGAGATTTTAACCATCCACTTGATTTTCAAGGGGCTCAAAAATTTGTATCAAGCATTTTGAATCAAGATTTTAAGAACAAAAGAAAGGAGGAGCACTGCAGTAGGCCTGTTGGCCCATACTGCGGAGATCCTTTACAAATCCAACCCACTAACAGAATATTTGCCCAACCCATTTTCAACGATACTCAAGCAATAAGGTTTGATAAATTTACTTGAAACTGTTACATTCATCATGTGAGAAATTACGAAAGCACTTTGAAGTTCACTATTTTTTACAGTGGTTATTTCGTGCACACACACACACACACACACACACACACACACACACACACACACACACACACACACACACACACACACACACACACACACACACACACACATTTTTTTATTAACACATTGGCCGTTTCCTCCCAAGGTAGGGTGGACCGATAAAGAAAAACTTTCACCATCATTCACTCCATCACTGTCTTGTCAGAGGCGCACTTAAACTACAGTTATAAAACGGCAATATTAACAACCCTTCTTCAGAGTGCAAGCACTGTACACTCCAACAGCACGTCAAGTCCTAAAAACCATTTGTCTTCATTTGCTGCTATCTAAAACGCTCACGCATGTTTGCTGGAAGTCCAAGCCCCTCGCACGCAAAATCTCCTTTACCCCCTGCCTCCAACCCTTCTTAGGCTGACCTCTACCCCGCCTTCCCTCCACTATAGATTTATACACTCTCGAAGTTATTCTATTTTCTTCTAACCTCTCTACATGTCCGAACCACCTCAACAATCCCTCCTCAGCCCTCTGGATAATAGTTTTGGTAATCCCGCACCTCCTCCTAATTTCCAAACTACGAATTCTCTGCATTATATTCACACCACACATTGCCCTCAGACACGACATCTCCACTGCCTCCAGCCTTCTCCTTGTTGCAACTTTCACCACCCATGCTTTACACCCATAGAAGAGCATTGGTATAACTATACTCTCATACATTCCCCTCTTTGCTTCCATGGACAAAGTTCTTTGTCTCCACAGACTCCTCAGTGCACCACTCACCTTTTTCCCCTCATCAATTTTATGATTCACCTCATCTTTCATAGCCCCATCTGTTGACACGTCCGCTCCTAAATATCTGAATACATTCACCTCGTCCATACTCTCTCCCTCCAGCCTGATATCCAGTCTTGCGTTACCTATTTTTTTTTATCCTCATCACCTTACTCTTTCCTATATTCACTTCAAATTTTCTTCTTTTACATACCCTACCAAATTCATCCACCAACCTCTGAAACTTCTCTTCAGAATCTCCCAAAAGCACAGTGTCATGAGCAAAGAACAACTGTGACAACTCCCACTTTGTGTTAGACTCTTTATCTTTTAACCTTAAACCTCTTGCCAACACCCGAGTATTCACTTCTCTTACAGCCCCATCTATTGAACAACCATGGTGACATGACACATCCTTGTCTAAGGTCTACTTTTACTGGGAAATAATCTCAATGTCTCCTACACACACACACACAAAGGACCCAAGAGAATAAGGAGAGCAGTCGTAGAGCCAGAAACGAATATGCACAGATAAGAAGGGAGGCCCAAAGACAATATG
>NC_091332.1:23235397-23290397 GCF_038502225.1 Cherax quadricarinatus
CTGTTACTCTAACTTTAGCTACAACTAGATAATGATTCGATATATCAGTTGCCCCTCTATGAACGTGTACATCCTGGAGCCTACCCATCAACCTTTTATCCACCAATACATAATCTAACAAACTACTTTCATTACGTGCTATATCATACCTTGTATATTTATTTTTCCTCTTTTTCATAAAATATGTGTTACTTATTACCAAACCTCTTTCTACACTTAGCTCAATTAAAGGCTCCCCATTTTCATTTACCCCTGGCACCCCAGATTTACCTACTACTCCCTCCACAACATTTTTACCCACTTTAGCATTAAAATCCCCAACCACAAGTACTCTCACACTTGGTTCAAAGCTCCCCAGGCATTCACTCAACATTTCCCAAAATATCTCTCTCCTCTATACTTCTTTCTTCCCCAGGTGTATATACGCTTACTATAACCCACTTCTCACATCCAACCTTTATTTTACTCCACATAATCCTTGAGTTAGTACATTTATAGTCCCTCTTTTCCTCCCATAGCTTATCCTTCAACATTATTGCTACTCCTTCTTTAGCTCTAACTCTGTTTGAAACCCCTGACCCAATCCCATTTATTCCTCTCCACTGAAACTCTCCCACCCCCTTCAACTTTGTTTCATTTAAAGCCAGGACATCCAGCTTCTCATTCATAACATCCACAATCATCTCTTTCTTATCATTCGCACAACATCCACGCACATTCAGACTTCCCACTCTGACAGTTTTCTTCTTATTCTGTTTAGTAATTATTACAGGAAAAGGGGTTACTAGCCCATTGTTCCCGGCATTTTAGTTGACTTTTACAACACGCATGGCTTACGGAGGAAAGATTCTTGCCGAATAAGGCAAGCGAAAATTTGTGTATGCAATAATTTCGCAAAAACCATTCTGACCCTACCTAAAAAATATATTTCATTGTTTTTGTGTATTATTAAATTATTATAAACTTATATAAAATATATTTAGGTGGATTAAGCTAAATTAAATTGTGCTTTTTATAATGAGGTTAGGTAAGTTTTCTAAGGTTCTTTTGGTACAAAATTATTAATTTTTACATTAACATAAATGATAAAATATATCTTTAAACGTTTAAGATAAAAATTTAGAAATGACTTAATTTTTAAATGAGTTCTATAAAGATTACCGTGCAGCCTTAATGACCCTCGTGTAGTCGACAGGCTTTAAAACTCTATTAACTATTGCACAAAAACTAAAATATCGTATAACTTTATTAAAAATGATCCAAGTCCACCTGCGCATGTGAATAATTCCATGAACCTTTTCTGACGGAGAAAATTTGAAGTCGACCTTACGAGGCGTTTTCAAGTTGTAAACGAAAACGTGGAAGAACAAAAAATTCTGACCACCACTGAAATGCACATCCTCCTAGAGATACCTAGCTCAGGGTACAGTAACTATTTTGATTATGTGAGGATCAGGGAGCCTTGATATATATAGTAGAGCATCTTAGCATACAGGCAGGGAGAATATTCACAAGCAGGGAGTATATACATACATTAACATGGTTGTGTGGGGATAGAGGTGAGCGTGGTTGTAACAGTGGCAGCTTACTTGGTGCTGCAGAGATGGTATGGTGAAGGCCGCGGGTAGCAGTAGATGACACCTGAACGAAGCAACAGACCCACTGGTGTCCCACACATCTTGGAGCGCTAATCTCTCACCCCGACGGGTTTTAGCGCTTTCTCGTGAATGAAATTTAATTGATAACTCACAGAGAAGCAGTTTTAATGTGAAGAGTACAAAAGTTATTGAGTGAATCAGTACTTGATGTCTTACCTCGTCCACAACACACCTAGTGATATATGCTATCATCGGCAGCAGCACACAACAGTGACTGAGTATCTGACAGTGTGAGGAGTGTGTGCTGGTGTTGATCTGGATCAAGTACTGCCTCCTGGAAACCCGTCAAACCTCTTCACTTGTAGTGTTAACTAGTGACATTTCGGGAGCTGGATAAATATACGCATCGGGGATACATCTTGTGAATAAAGACACTTTACTACCAGCATATTCAACTTTCAACTTGATGAAGAGACATTTAATCATAATTTCACCTAAATTTTAATTGTATTTTAAGCATCGTTTGATATTTTAACAAAATATTCTTGTCAACACATGCCCTTTAATTTTGGCCAAAATTACAAGTCTTTATATGAATGATGATTTTACTGAACATATACTATAAAGTGTAATTCCTTCAAAGGCCTATTTGTTATACCAGAAGCTCGCAGTATAATTTGATTTTTTTTTGGTAGAACATTTAAATCAATTCTCAGCGTGGTGAGAATACTTGTTTGGTAGTGCCACGTCACTCAAGTTAACCATTGCCAGGTAGAGTCGGTAACTGGATGGGTGACTGCTACGGGTACACCTAGGGCATTAAAGCGTAGTTAGGAGAAAGCTTGCACGGGACAACAACCAACACAAAGATGGCCTCCAGCCCCGGGGCGCCACAAGACCGAGTATCCTTGAGACGAGACTAACCAGTTTTCTGAGCCAGTTTACCTAAATTTAGCAAAGCTTACGTAAACTTCAGCTGTATCTGACCACCGTTTGCACCAATCACAGCGAGGTCCTGCCCACGGATTCCACCAATGGCGATGAGCTCGTGATGGTGGATTCCACCAATCGTGGCTCGCAGAGGCTGGGTCATCTAACTTAGTGAGGTGAGAGTACTCGAGCACTGGTGTGGGTGAGTCCAGGCTTGACACGCAACCAGTGTTCCAGTTGTGAAAAGTGAACAAACTTTGAATACTTCTTGAACAGTGATTATAATTTACACAGTATGTTTAAAACTGAATAACCAAGCAGTTCAAGTACTCTGTAGACACAATAAACCCAATACCAATCATGACGAGTACCTACCCACGGACTTAATCATGGCCAGTACCTGGCCACGGACTCCAATCATGGTGAGTACCTGTCCACGGACTCATCATGGCCAGTACCTGCCCACGGACTCCACCAATCATGGCCATTACCTGCCCACGGACTCCACCAGTTATGACTAGTACCTGCCCACGGAGTCCACCAATCATGGCCAGTACCTGCCCACGGACTCCACCTATCATGACAAGTACCTGGCCACGGACTCCACCAATCATGGCCAGTACCTGCCCACGGACTCTACCAGTCATAGCCTATAGTGTACTAACACCAACCATTCATATTTCGTACATCTTGCAATGTTTCACAAAATCGTGATAACACGATTGGAAACCAGGGTACGGGTAGGGTTAGAACCCATGGCGAGTGCGTCGTAAAACTCCAGGCCAGTGCGTAAGCCACTGGGTCAACTGACTACAATAAGATACATCCAATTAGGTATATTTATACACTATAGGGAGGTTAACATGGGACACCACTGTGACCACAAATGCAAGTTTTTACAGATGACTCTCCTGCCAGCCTGGCCAGGCTGTCCTGTGGTTAACGCACTGTCCTGTGGTTAACGCACTGTCCTGTGGTTAACACACTATCCTGTGGTTAACACACTATCCTGTGGTTAACACACTGGCCTGTGGTTAACGCACTGTCCTGTGGTTAACACTATCCTGTGGTTAACACACTGGCCTGTGGTTAACGCACTGTCCTGTGGTTAACACACTATCCTGTGGTTAACACACTGGCCTGTGGTTAGCACACTATCCTGTGGTTAACACACTGGCCTGTGGTTAACACACTGGCCTGTGGTTAACACACTGGCCTGTGGTTAACACACTATCCTGTGGTTAACACACTGGCCTGTGGTTAGCACACTATCCTGTGGTTAACACACTGGCCTGTGGTTAACACACTGGCCTGTGGTTAACACACTGGCCTGTGGTTAACACACTATCCTGTGGTTAACGCACTGTCCTGTGGTTAACACACTATCCTGTGGTTAACACACTGGCCTGTGGTTAACGCACTGTCCTGTGGTTAACACACTATCCTGTGGTTAACACACTGGCCTGTGGTTAACACACTGGCCTGTGGTTAACACACTGGCCTGTGGTTAACACACTGGCCTGTGGTTAACACACTATCCTGTGGTTAACACACTGGCCTGTGGTTAACACACTGGCCTGTGGTTAACACACTATCCTGTGGTTAACACACTGGCCTGTGGTTAACACACTGGCCTGTGGTTAACACACTGGCCTGTGGTCAACACACTGGGCTGTGGTTAACACACTGGCTTGTGGTTAACACACTGGCCTGTGGTCAACACACTGGCCTGTGGTTAACACACTGGCCTGTGGTTAACACACTGGCCTGTGGTTAACACACTGGCTTGTGGTTAACACACTGGCCTGTGATTAACACACTGGCCTGTGGTTAACACACTGGCCTGTGGTTAACACACTGGCCTGTGGTTAACACACTGGCCTGTGGTTAACACACTGGCCTGTGGTCAACACACTGGCCTGTGGTTAACACACTGGCCTGTGGTCAACACACTGGCCTGTGGTCAACACACTGGCCTGTGGTCAGCACACTGGCCTGTGGTCAGCACACTGGCCTGTGGTCAACACACTGGCCTGTGGTCAGCACACTGGCCTGTGGTTAACACACTGGCCTGTGGTCAGCACACTGGCCTGTGGTTAACACACTGGCCTGTGGTCAACACACTGGCCTGTGGTCAACACACTGGCCTGTGGTCAGCACACTGGCCTGTGGTCAGCACACTGGCCTGTGGTCAACACACTGGCCTGTGGTCAACACACTGGCCTGTGGTCAACACACTGGCCTGTGGTCAACACACTGGCCTGTGGTCAGCACACTGGCCTGTGGTCAGCACACTGGCCTGTGGTCAGCACACTGGCCTGTGGTCAACACACTGGCCTGTGGTCAACACACTGGCCTGTGGTCAACACACTGGCCTGTGGTCAACACACTGGCCTGTGGTCAACACACTGGCCTGTGGTCAACACACTGGCCTGTGGTCAGCACACTGGCCTGTGGTCAACACACTGGCCTGTGGTCAACACACTGGCCTGTGGTCAACACACTGGCCTGTGGTCAACACATGGCCTGTGGTCAACACACTGGCCTGTGGTCAACACACTGGCCTGTGGTTAACACACTGGCCTGTGGTCAACACACTGGCCTGTGGTCAACACACTGGCCTGTGGTCAACACACTGGCCTGTGGTCAACACACTGGCCTGTGGTCAACACACTGGCCTGTGGTCAACACACTGGCCTGTGGTCAGCACACTGGCCTGTGGTCAACACACTGGCCTGTGGTCAACACACTGGCCTGTGGTCAACACACTGGCCTGTGGTCAACACACTGGCCTGTGGTCAGCACACTGGCCTGTGGTCAACACACTGGCCTGTGGTCAACACACTGGCCTGTGGTTAACACACTGGCCTGTGGTCAACACACTGGCCTGTGGTCAACACACTGGCCTGTGGTCAACACACTGGCCTGTGGTTAACACACTGGCCTGTGGTCAGCACACTGGCCTGTGGTCAACACACTGGCCTGTGGTTAACACACTGGCCTGTGGTCAACACACTGGCCTGTGGTTAACACACTGGCCTGTGGTCAACACACTGGCCTGTGGTTAACACACTGGCCTGTGGTCAGCACACTGGCCTGTGGTCAACACACTGGCCTGTGGTCAACACACTGGCCTGTGGTCAACACACTGGCCTGTGGTTAACACACTGGCCTGTGGTCAACACACTGGCCTGTGGTTAACACACTGGCCTGTGGTCAACACACTGGCCTGTGGTTAACACACTGGCCTGTGGTCAACACACTGGCCTGTGGTCAACACACTGGCCTGTGGTTAACACACTGGCCTGTGGTCAACACACTGGCCTGTGGTCAACACACTGGCCTGTGGTCAACACACTGGCCTGTGGTCAGCACACTGGCCTGTGGTCAACACACTGGCCTGTGGTCAACACACTGGCCTGTGGTTAACACACTAGCCTGTGGTTAACACACTGGCCTGTGGTCAACACACTGGCCTGTGGTCAACACACTGGCCTGTGGTTAACACACTGGCCTGTGGTCAGCACACTGGCCTGTGGTCAACACACTGGCCTGTGGTCAACACACTGGCCTGTGGTCAACACACTGGCCTGTGGTTAACACACTGGCCTGTGGTTAACACACTGGCCTGTGGTCAACACACTGGCCTGTGGTCAACACACTGGCCTGTGGTTAACACACTGGCCTGTGGTCAACACACTGGCCTGTGGTCAACACACTGGCCTGTGGTCAACACACTGGCCTGTGGTCAACACACTGGCCTGTGGTCAACACACTGGCCTGTGGTCAACACACTGGCCTGTGGTCAACACACTGGCCTGTGGTCAACACATTGGCCTGTGGTCAACACACTGGCCTGTGGTTAACACACTGGCCTGTGGTCAACACACTGGCCTGTGGTTAACACATTGGCCTGTGGTCAACACACTGGCCTGTGGTTAACACACTGGCCTGATATAGTTTACTACTCACTTACCAAGAGTTCAAACCCCACCCGTTCCGTGATTTGTTTTCAATCGTCTGACTACGATTTCGTGAGTTCACTGGGTTCACTGGAGGTTACACTCAGCTGCTATCGTGAAGGTAAATCTTGAAGACAATGTTTGGGTCCATCGTGACTGCTACAAAGTTATAACACAACAATGATTCAGAACGGACCCAAACATAGTTTTAAATTTTTTTATCTCTGATGGTAACAGAAAACACGATTTGCTTGTAAATAGCTCATTGGTGTGCGAAACGTTGCGGAAATAAAGGTCTTTACTGCAGTCATATGTTTGCTGCCAACATGGGCAGCCTGCCTTATCTTGAACTTATAGGTTAGATGGCAGACGATCCTGGTCGTCCTGTCCAGATGTTTCGACAGTCCTGTCTTCTTTCAATGTAATATTGGCCACATTTTTCTTCAGTCTCACTTCAGTTTCCCTCTGTAAGAGATTATGATACATCTGTGTTACTGGTACATAACTTAAGACAGCATCAACACGGAGCCCCGGGGATCGTAACTTAAGACAGCATCAACACGGAGCCCCGGGGATCATAACTTAAGACAGCATCAACACGGAGCCCCGGGGATCATAACTTAAGACAGCATCAACACGGAGCCCCGGGGATCATAACTTAAGACAGCATCAACACGGAGCCCCGGGGATCATAACTTAAGACAGCATCAACACGGAGCCCCGGGGATCATAACTTAAGACAGCATCAACACGGAGCCCCGGGGATCATAACTTAAGACAGCATCAACACGGAGCCCCGGGGATCATAACTTAAGACAGCATCAACACGGAGTCCCGGGGATCATAACTTAAGACAGCATCAACACGGAGCCCCGGGGATCATAACTTAAGACAGCATCAACACGGAGCCCCGGGGATCATAACTTAAGACAGCATCAACACGGAGCCCCGGGGATCATACCTTAAGACAGCATCAACACGGAGCCCCGGGGATCATAACTTAAGACAGCATCAACACGGAGCCCCGGGGATCATAACTTAAGACAGCATCAACACGGAGCCCCGGGGATCCTAACTTAAGACAGCATCAACACGGAGCCCCGGGGGTCATAACTTAAGACAGCATCAACACGGAGCCCCGGGGATCATAACTTAAGACAGCATCAACACGGAGCCCCGGGGATCCTAACTTAAGACAGCATCAACACGGAGCCCCGGGGATCCTAACTTAAGACAGCATCAACACGGAGCCCCGGGGGTCATAACTTAAGACAGCATCAACACGGAGCCCCGGGGATCATAACTTAAGACAGCATCAACACGGAGCCCCGGGGATCATAACTTAAGACAGCATCAACACGGAGCCCCGGGGATCTTTGAGGCTCTCTTAGCTAATGATCCTTTAATGGAATATTTGACGATATCCCCATTAATCTGCTGATGTCTCCTAGCTCAGGCTGACACTACTGAAGTCTCCTAGCTCAGGCTGACACTACTGAAGTCTCCTAGCTCAGGCTGACACTACTGAACTCTCCTAGCTCAGGCTGACACTACTGAAGTCTCCTAGCTCAGGCTGACACTACTGAAGTCTCCTAGCTCAGGCTGACACTACTGAAGTCTCCTAGCTCAGGCTGACACTACTGAACTCTCCTAGCTCAGGCTGACACTACTGAAGTCTCCTAGCTCAGGCTGACACTACTGAAGTCTCTTAGCTCAGGCTGACACTACTGAACTCTCCTAGCTCAGGCTGACACTACTGAAGTCTCCTAGCTCAGGCTGACATTAGTGAAGTCTCCCATCTCAAGCTGACACTGCCGCCGCCGATGCCGGCGGCGGCAGCGGCGGTTGTCGATTTTCTAAGCAATTTACATCACACTCGACTGAAGAAGCCTATTGTGTAGGCGAAACGTTTCGGTATTGTATCCCATTATCACATTGGTAAATGAGACACTTGTACAACATTTGGGTATCATTATTCTGGAAACGTTTCGCCCCTCAGTGGCTTTTTCAGTCCAGTGCAGAAAATTAGCTTCGCTTCGTTTATGTTGACGGAGGCGACTGCCAGAACACTGCTAAATATGTCATTTTTACAAGAACCTGAACCGACCTCAGCTGTGTTCTTATCTGTCTCTGTCTACAGCCTCTCTTGCTCTCTGTCTGCAACCTCTCTCTTGCTCTCTGTCTACAACCTCTCTCTTGCTCTCTGTCTGCAACCTCTCTCTTGCTCTCTGTCTACAACCTCTCTTGTTCTCTGTCTGCAACCTCTCTCTTGCTCTCTGTCTACAACCTCTCTTTCATGCTATCTGTCTACACCCTCTCTCTTGCTGTCTGTCTACAACCTCTCTCGTGCTATCTGTCTACAACATCTCTCTTGTTATCTGTCTACAACCTCTCTCTTGTTATCTGTCTACAACCTCTCTCGTGCTATCTGTCTTCAATCTCTCTCTTGTTATGTGTCTACATCCTCTCTCTTGTTATCTGTCTACAACCTCTCTCTTGTTATCTGTCTACAACCTCTCTCGTGCTGTCTTCAATCTCTCTCTTGTTATGTGTCTACAACCTCTCTCTTGTTATCTGTCTACAACCTCTCTCTTGCTCTCTGTCTACAACCTCTCTCGTGCTGTCTTCAACTTTTCTCTTGCTATCTGTCTACAACCTCTCTCTTGCTATCTGTCTGCAACCTCTCTCGTGCTATCTGTTTTCAATCTCTCTCTTGTTATCTGTCTACAACCTTTCTCTTGTTATCTGTCTAGAACCTCTCTCTTGGTATCTGTCTACAATCTTTCTCTTGCTCTCTGTCTGCAACCTCTCTCGTGCTATGTATTTTCAACAGCCAACTCTCTTATTGTAGCTCTGTGTTGAGTGTATTGTTGTCTTCTGAGAAATAGAAAGTGAAGAATTTAAATATCCTTGATCCAGCAAGGTTTGTGACACATGATCCAGCAAGGTTTGTGACACATCATCCAGCAAGGTTTGTGACACATGATCCAGCAAGGTTTGTGACACATCATCCAGCAAGGTTTGTGACACATGATCCAACAAGGTTTGTGACACATGATCCAGCAAGGTTTGTGACACATGATCCAGCAAGGTTTGTGACACATGATCCAACAAGGTTTGTGACACATGATCCAGCAAGGTTTGTGACACATCATCCAGCAAGGTTTGTGACACATGATCCAACAAGGTTTGTGACACATGATCCAGCAAGGTTTGTGACACATGATCCAGCAAGGTTTGTGACACATGATCCAACAAGGTTTGTGACACATTATCCAACAATGTTTGTGACACATGATCCATCAAGGTTTATGACACATGATCCAGCAAGGTTTATGACACATGATCCAGCAAGGTTTGTGACACATTATCCAACAAGGTTTGTGACACATTATCCAACAAGGTTTGTGACACATTATCCAACAAGGTTTGTGACACATGATCCATCAAGGTTTATGACACATGATCCAGCAAGGTTTATGACACATGATCCAGCAAGGTTTATGACATGATCCAGCAAGGTTTATGACACATGATCCAGCAAGGTTTATAACACATGATTCAGCAAGGTTTGTGACACATGATCCAGTAAGGTTTGTGACACATGATCCAGCAAGGTTTGTGACACATGATCCAGCAAGGTTTATGACACATGATCCAGCAAGGTTTGTGACACATGATCCAGCAAGGTTTATGACACATGATCCAGCAAGGTTTGTGACACATGATCCAGCAATGTTTGTGACACATGATCCAACAAGGTTTGTGACACATGATTCAGCAAGGTTTGTGACACATGATCCAGCAAGGTTTGTGACACATGATCCAGCAAGGTTTGTGACACATGATCCAGCAAGGTTTGTGACACATGATCCAGCTGACACATTATCCAACAAGGTTTGTGACACATGATCCAGCAAGGTTTGTGACACATGATCCAGCAAGGTTTGTGACACATGATCCAGCTGACACATGATCCAACAAGGTTTGTGACACATGATCCAGCAAGGTTTGTGACACATGATCCAACAAGGTTTGTGACATGATCCAGCAAGGTTTGTGACACATGATCCAGCAAGGTTTGTGACACATGATCCAGCAAGGTTTGTGACACATGATTCAGCAAGGTTTGTGACACATGATCCAGCAAGGTTTGTGACACATGATCCAACAAGGTTTGTGACACATTATCCAGCAAGGTTTGTGACACATGATCCAACAAGGTTTGTGACACATGATCCAACAAGGTTTGTGACATATGATCGAACAAGGTTTGTGACACATGATCCAGCAAGGTTTGTGACACATGATCCAGCAAGGTTTGTGACACATGATCCAGCAAGGTTTGTGACACATGATCCAGAAAGGTTTGTGACACATGATCCAGCAAGGTTTGTGACACATGATCCAGCAAGGTTTGTGACACATGATCCAGCAAGGTTTGTGACACATGATCCAACAAGGTTTGTGACACATGATCCAGCAAGATTTGTGACACATGATCCAGCAAGGTTTGTGACACATGATCCAGCAAGGTTTGTGACACATTATCCAGCAAGGTTTGTGACACATGATCCAACAAGGTTTGTGACACATGATCCATCAAGGTTTATGACACATGATCCAGCAAGGTTTATGACACATGATCCAGCAAGGTTTATGACATGATCCAGCAAGGTTTGTGACACATGATCCAGCAAGGTTTATGACACATGATCCAGCAAGGTTTGTGACACATGATCCAGTAAGGTTTGTGACACATGATCCAGCAAGGTTTGTGACACATGATCCAGCAAGGTTTATGACACATGATCCAGCAAGGTTTGTGACACATGATCCAGCAAGGTTTATGACACATGATCCAGCAAGGTTTGTGACACATGATCCAGCAAGGTTTATGACATGATCCAGCAAGGTTTGTGACACATGATCCAGCAAGGTTTATGACACATGATCCAGCAAGGTTTGTGACACATGATCCAGTAAGGTTTGTGACACATGATCCAGCAAGGTTTGTGACACATGATCCAGCAAGGTTTATGACACATGATCCAGCAAGGTTTGTGACACATGATCCAGCAAGGTTTATGACACATGATCCAGCAAGGTTTGTGACACATGATCCAGCAATGTTTGTGACACATGATCCAACAAGGTTTGTGACACATGATCCAGCAAGGTTTGTGACACATGATCCAGCAAGGTTTGTGACACATGATCCAGCAAGGTTTGTGACACATGATCCAGCAAGGTTTGTGACACATGATCCAGCTGACACATTATCCAACAAGGTTTGTGACACATGATCCAGCAAGGTTTGTGACACATGATCCAGCAAGGTTTGTGACACATGATCCAGCTGACACATGATCCAACAAGGTTTGTGATACATGATCCAGCAAGGTTTGTGACACATGATCCAACAAGGTTTGTGACATGATCCAGCAAGGTTTGTGACACATGATCCAGCAAGGTTTGTGACACATGATCCAGCAAGGTTTGTGACACATGATTCAGCAAGGTTTGTGACACATGATCCAGCAAGGTTTGTGACACATGATCCAACAAGGTTTGTGACACATTATCCAGCAAGGTTTGTGACACATGATCCAACAAGGTTTGTGACACATGATCCAACAAGGTTTGTGACATATGATCGAACAAGGTTTGTGACACATGATCCAGCAAGGTTTGTGACACATGATCCAGCAAGGTTTGTGACACATGATCCAGCAAGGTTTGTGACACATGATCCAGAAAGGTTTGTGACACATGATCCAGCAAGGTTTGTGACACATGATCCAGCAAGGTTTGTGACACATGATCCAGCAAGGTTTGTGACACATGATCCAACAAGGTTTGTGACACATGATCCAGCAAGATTTGTGACACATGATCCAGCAAGGTTTATGACACATGATCCAGCAAGGTTTGTGACACATTATCCAGCAAGGTTTGTGACACATGATCCAACAAGGTTTGTGACACATGATCCAACAAGGTTTGTGACATATGATCGAGCAAGGTTTGTGACACATGATCCAGCAAGGTTTGTGACACATGATCCAGCAAGGTTTGTGACACATGATCCAGCAAGGTTTGTGACACATGATCCTGAAAGGTTTGTGACACATGATCCAGCAAGGTTTGTGACACATGATCCAGCAGGGTTTGTGACACATGATCCAGCAAGGTTTGTGACACATGATCCAACAAGGTTTGTGACACATGATCCAGCAAGGTTTGTGACACATGATCCAGCAAGGTTTGTGACACATGATCCAACAATGTTTGTGACACATGATCCAACAAGGTTTGTGACACATGATCCAACAAGGTTTGTGACACATGATCCAGCAAGGTTTGTGACACATGATCCAGCAATGTTTGTGACACATGATCCAGCAAGGTTTGTGACACATGATCCAGCAAGGTTTGTGACTCATGATCCAGCAAGGTTTGTGACACATGATCCAGCAAGGTTTGTGACACATGATCCAACAAGGTTTGTGACACATGATCCAGCAAGGTTTGTGACACATGATCCAGCAAGGTTTGTGACACATGATCCAGCAAGGTTTGTGACACATGATCCAGCAAGGTTTGTGACACATGATCCAGCAAGGTTTGTGACACACGAGCGTCACATTTGGGAACCAGATGGACCCAAGACGTAATCAACAGAGTTCAGACTGGTGACATTTTCACTTTTTTCGTCCTTTCAAAACCTGGTTCTGTTGGAGTTCATTAGTTCAACTTTTATATTGAGGTGGAGTTCTTCAGACTTTATTTCAGCTGGTGACAGTACCTCAGACTGCCATCTCAGCGTCGCTTTCATATATATCCTCTGGACGATATTCATCTTAAGGTTGTGAACTGTTGCCTGTTCATCACATGTCAAGAATACTTTAATTTCTAAAATAAAGATTAAAGCAAATTCTCAGTGCATATCGGGTATATACTGAGATATAAACCCCTCTGTGTATATTCACTGTTATTCTCTATAAATATAGGTAAAGGGAAATATTCCCCTCAGGGTACGTGTATACAGAGCTGTCAAGAACACAGGATATAACTATATGGTTATAACTGTAACCATAATTTTTAAAGGGGTAGATCGGTAAGCTAGCGGAAAGCCTCGGTCAGATGACCAAAAGCTTCAACGGCGGGTCATCATCTGATTAACCAAGACCCGCGTCAGGAAACACTTGTCCTCTTTCCTAACGAACCTTAGCAAACCTAATACCGGAGAAAGTAGTGAGTGTTTGACCTTGCCATGATGTGTGGTACTACTCCTCTCACTGACATGTCAATTCAACGTGTGATGTGCATCTCACCTCACACATTGCTTAATTCTCTGTTACTTGAGAATATGATTAAGAGATCACGTAGCGCTTGAAAATTAATCTCGTTTACGTCAGATCATCTACTGTAACAGAGTTCGTTTAAAGTTAATGCCTCTGACGGGAGCATGTACACTTTGTACACTTTGCATTACTACCCAGATTTTTCTGTTAGAAGCTTACTAGCTGAAACGATAAAGCAATGTGAAAGTCCAGTTCGGTCCAGACGCTCTGCAGCATATCTGGTGTTACAACATAATTGAGGTTCAGTCATGTATGCGCGGAGCCCCAGACCGACATAATGAGATTAGTCACGAGGGAGCATTCACCAAATTCAACTTCAATAACAAAAACATAAAGTGGGACCAAGTAAACCAAGTCCTAACCGATATAAGCTGGGAAGATATACTAAGCAACACAGACCCCAACTTATGCCTAGAACAGATTAACTCGGTGGCACTCGATGTATGCACAAGGCTTATTCCTCTAAGAAAAAGGAGGAGTAGATGTAAAACAGAAAGAGACAGGCGCTCCCTTTACAGGCGACGGAAAAGAATAACAGAGCGGCTAAAAGAGGTCAATATATCTGAAATGCGTAGGGAGACACTGGTCAGAGAAATAGCAAGCATCGAACTTAAGCTAAAAGAATCCTTTAGGAGTCAGGAATCGCGGGAAGAACTAAAAGCCATAAATGAAATCGAAAGAAACCCAAAGTATTTCTTCTCCTATGCCAAATCAAAATCGAGAACAACGTCCAGTATTGGGCCCCTACTTAAACAAGATGGGTCCTACACAGATGACAGCAAGGAAATGAGTGAGCTACTCAAGTCCCAATATGACTCAGTTTTTAGCAAGCCGCTAACCAGACTGAGAGTCGAAGATCAAAATGAATTTTTTATGAGAGAGCCACAAAATTTGATTAACACAAGCCTATCCGATGTTATCCTGACGCCAAATGACTTCGAACAGGCGATAAATGACATGCCCATGCACTCTGCCCCAGGGCCAGACTCATGGAACTCTGTGTTCATCAAGAACTGCAAGAAGCCCCTATCACGAGCCTTTTCCATCCTATGGAGAGGGAGCATGGACACGGGGGTCGTCCCACAGTTACTAAAAACAACAGACATAGCCCCACTCCACAAAGGGGGCAGTAAAGCAACAGCAAAGAACTACAGACCAATAGCACTAACATCCCATATCATAAAAATCTTTGAAAGGGTCCTAAGAAGCAAGATCACCACCCATCTAGAAACCCATCAGTTACACAACCCAGGGCAACATGGGTTTAGAACAGGTCGCTCCTGTCTGTCTCAACTATTGGATCACTACGACAAGGTCCTAAATGCACTAGAAGACAAAAAGAATGCAGATGTAATATATACAGACTTTGCAAAAGCCTTCGACAAGTGTGACCATGGCGTAATAGCGCACAAAATGCGTGCTAAAGGAATAACAGGAAAAGTCGGTCGATGGATCTATAATTTCCTCACTAACAGAACACAGAGAGTAGTCGTCAACAGAGTAAAGTCCGAGGCAGCTACGGTGAAAAGCTCTGTTCCACAAGGCACAGTACTCGCTCCCATCTTGTTCCTCATCCTCATATCCGACGTAGACAAGGATGTCAGCCACAGCACCGTGTCTTCCTTTGCAGATGACACCCGAATCTGCATGACAGTGTCTTCCATTGCAGACACTGCAAAGCTCCAGGCGGACATCAACCAAATCTTTCAGTGGGCTGCAGAAAACAATATGAAGTTCAACGATGAGAAATTTCAATTACTCAGATATGGTAAACATGAGGAAATTAAATCTTCATCAGAGTACAAAACAAATTCTGGCCACAAAATAGAGCGAAACACCAACGTCAAAGACCTGGGAGTGATCATGTCGGAGGATCTCACCTTCAAGGACCATAACATTGTATCAATCGCATCTGCTAGAAAAATGACAGGATGGATAATGAGAACCTTCAAAACTAGGGAGGCCAAGCCCATGATGACACTCTTCAGGTCACTTGTTCTATCTAGGCTGGAATATTGCTGCACACTAACAGCACCTTTCAAGGCAGGTGAAATTTGCCGACCTAGAAAATGTACAGAGAACTTTCACGGCGCGCATAACGGAGATAAAACACCTCAATTATTGGGAGCGCTTGAGGTTCCTAAACCTGTATTCCCTGGAACGCAGGAGGGAGAGATACATGATTATATACACCTGGAAAATCCTAGAGGGACTAGTACCGAACTTGCACACGAAAATCATTCACTACGAAAGCAAAAGACTTGGCAGACGATGCACCATCCCCCCAATGAAAAGCAGGGGTGTCACTAGCACGTTAAGAGACCATACAATAAGTGTCAGGGGCCCAAGACTGTTCAACTGCCTCCCAGCACACATAAGGGGGATTACCAACAGACCCCTGGCAGTCTTCAAGCTGGCACTGGACAAGCACCTAAAGTCGGTTCCTGATCAGCCGGGCTGTGGCTCGTACGTTGGTTTGCGTGCAGCCAGCAGCAACAGCCTGGTTGATCAGGCTCTGATCCACCAGGAGGCCTGGTCACAGACCGGGCTGCGGGGGCGTTGACCCCCGGAACTCTCTCCAGGTAAACTCCAGGTAAACCATGCGAACTGCTTCAGTGATCGAAATTTTCAAGCTCCTCCAGGGTTACAGGTAGTGGTGGTACGTAAACTGTGCTTTACACGTATATATATATATGTATATATGTATATATATATATATATATATATATATATATATATATATATATATATATATATATATATAAATATATATATATATATATATATATATATATATATATATATATATATATATATAATGTCGTGCCGAATAGGCAGAACTTGCGATCTTGGCTTAAATAGCAAGGCTCATCTTGCCATATAGGACAAGCGAAAATTTGTATATGCAATAATATTGCCAAAATCATTCTGAATCTAACGAAAAAAATATATCTGATTGTGTTTGTTTAGTACTAAATTAATGTAAACGTATTTAAAATATATTTAGTTGGGTTAGGCTAAAATAAATTGCTCTTGTTATAATAAGGTTAGGTAAGTTTTCTAAGATTATTTTGGAGCAAAATTAAAAATTTTTACATTAACATTAATGAAAAAAATATATCTTTAAACGTATAAGAGAAAATTTCAGAAAAGACTTAATTTTAAATGAGTTCTTGCTAATTGACCAGTTTTACATATTCGGCACGACATATATATATATTACATATATACATACATATATATATATATATATATATATATATATATATATATATATATATATATATATATATATACACACACACACACACACAAATCGGATCAGGCAGGACTACAAAGAGACCTGGACAGGCTACAAGCCTGGTCCAGCAACTGGCTCCTTGAGTTTAACCCTGCCAAGTGCAAAGTCATGAAGATTGGGGAAGGGCAAAGAAGACCGCAGACACAATATAGTCTAGATGGCCAAAGACTGCAAACCTCATTCAAGGAAAAAGATCTGGGGGTAAGTATAACACCAAGCATATCTCCTGAGGCGCACATCAGTCAGATAACTGCTGCAGCATACGGGCGTCTGGCAAACCTACGGATAGCATTCCGATACCTCAGTAAGGAATCGTTCAAGACTCTGTATACTATTTACGTCAGGCCCATACTGGAGTATGCAGCACCAGTTTGGAATCCACATCTGGTCAAGCACGTCAGGAAATTAGAGAAAGTGCAAAGGTTTGCAACAAGACTAGTCCCAGAGCTAAGGGGATTGTCCTACGAAGAAAGGTTGAGGGAAATCTGCCTGACGACACTGGAGGACAGGAGGGTCAGGGGAGACATGATAACGACATATAAAATACTGCGCGGAATAGACAAGGTGGACAAGACGGGATTTTCCAGAGAAGGGACACAGACACAAGAGGTCACAATTGGAAGTTGAAGACTCAGATGAATCAAAGGGATGTTAGGAAGTATTTCTTCAGTCATAGAGTAGTCAGGCCGTGGAATAGCCTAGAAAGTGACGTAGTGGAGGCGGGAACCATACATAGTTTTAAGGCGAGGTATGATAGAGCTCATGGAGCAGGGAGAGAGAGGACCTAGTAGCAATCAGTGAAGAGGCGGGGCCAGGAGCTATGACTCGACCCCTGCAACCACAAATAGGTGAGTGTACACACACACACACACACACACACACACACACACACACACACACACACACACACACACACACACACACACACACACACACACACACACACATACACACACAAGGTGGACAAAGACAGGATGTTCCAGAGATTGGACACAGTAACAAGGGGACACAGTTGGAAGCTGAAGACACAGATGAATCACAGGGATGTTAGGAAGTATTTCTTCAGCCACAATGTAGTCAGTAAGTGGAATAGTTTGGGAAGCGATATAGTGGAGGCAGGATCCATACATAGCTTTAAGCAGAGGTATGATAAAGCTCACGGCTCAGGTAGAGTGACCTAGTAGCGATCAGTGAAGAGGCGGGGCCAGGAGCTCGGACTCGACCCCCGCAACCTCAACTAGGTGAGTACACACACATACACAGGGTGCCCACAAAAACACTCCCTGATTTCAAACAGGTATAACATGTAACTTTATTGTAATAATGTTTCACAGTTAGCAGCTTCAGATGCAGGATTTCATTCAGTTTCATGTGGTATAGCGTAGCATTAAAGGCACTTAATGTGCGCCCCTCTGGTTGCTCGGCAAACATCGATGTGATAGCCCAGTTCGGTCCAGACGCTCTGCAGCATATCTGGTGTTATCATGCGAACTGCTTCAGTGATCGAAATTTTCAGCTCCTCCAGGGTTGCAGGTAGTGGTGGTACGTAAACTGTGCCTTTCACGTATATATATATATATATATATATATATATATATATATATATATATATATATATATATATATATATATAATGTGTGTGTGCGTGTGTGTGTGTGTGTGGATGCAAAGGCTTCAAGAATATTGGATTTCTTCCTGAAGCCATTTGAATATTCCACTTCCCCTACCACCCCATCTTTCATTCGTTTTTACCCATAGGTATATTTAATTACTTTACATGGTACAAAAGATTGAAGAGATACATTGTTGATATCAAGATGGCATATTCAGTACGTGAGATATACATGGGATACATATCTAGTACATACTGTTACGTGTTTGTTACTGATTATAATGTGAAAATCTCATCCAGCTCTTCAGAGCTTGGGCGCGTACCCAAGATACAGCAGGCATTACCTCTCTGAACAACAGCGCTGAGTCGCTGGAACAGAAAACTAGCTGCCCTGGGATCCCTAGTTACCCTGATAAGTCTTTTGCCTAGCTCCTTAAGGAACTTAGATGCACTCTTTCTTCATGAGCCAAGGGTCTCTGAGCCTGTGGGAACAAACATATAATGATGAGCAAGTTCTCCGTACTTTCTAGACTTTTGGGACTCCCTGAAGCTGGCACCTGCTCCTCCTTCCTCTCTGGTGTATTGGAGATAGGTATCAACCAAGGTAGATGTACACGTGTAGTCCCACACCACCCGCTTGCTGTCTGTTCAGGCGTGAAGGGTAATATCATCTGGACGCTTTTGGCTGCAATCAAATCTGCATAGTTGGGGTGGCTCTCTTATTGCTGAGCATTCGGCTGTTGTGAAGCCCTTCTTGTTAATGTTATTAACCTCTTCATGTCTAGCAATCTTTCGCTCGGATTTACGGCACACAAGACCATGGTACCCGAATCGGTCTGTTGCTTCACTGCCACAAATACACCTGTGTTCGGCGAGAATAGGGCCGGCAAGTCGAAGGGCAACACCAGTGAGGATGGTCTGTGGGTCGAGGCGTGTGTCAAGGCTGGAGTTGGGAACAGCCAACAGAAAGTCCCCTGCATGAGGAGCTCTCACTGCCAGGAGGCGGGCTCTATCTTTCCCTGACACACTCTGAAGCATTGTTGTGGCTATGTTCTCCACTATTGGGCCATCCCACTGTGACTGTTTGTTGTTGTTGGGGGGAGCAGGTCTAGTTTCAGAGCCCTTTAGAATATTCCAGATCATGGCTTCGTCAACGAATTTTTGGTCATGTGCTCCAATCTTGTCCCTAAGATGTTCAGGGAGAATCGCTGCTACAAGTCCATTGGATGCAACGCATGAGGACAGAAAAGCAGGTAGCGCAATCTTTGATGACTTGCGGACACCAATGCCTCCTAGTCTGACTGGAAGTGTAGCTTGGTCCCACTGCCCATCTTCTAGAGTAAGATTAAGTACTTTCGTAAAAATCTGCCTCAGGATACTGTCATATTCGTGCAATATAGGGTTTTCATATGAAGGTGCACATCTTAGGAAATATGTTAACCTGGGAAGACTCAGGCACTTTGTGAGAAGGTACAAGGAATCATGGGTGTCAAGACTGCCTATTCGTTGTTCCATTCTCCTCAACTCTTCCAGTCTCTTCCTGAGAATTGTGCCAATGGCATCGCTTCCCAGAGGTGCTCCAAGCAAGACGATATTTGTGGGGGCACTGACTAATGTTCCTGGTAGTTTTGATCTCACTGCATCTATCATTTGTTGATTGACTGAGATGATTTCACATTTGGATAGATTTAGGATGAAACCCATTTCCTGCCCCCGTGTCATCACCTGTATAAGATCATCTAGGAGGGGCTCCTTTGTACCTGCTAGTGTGCCATCATCTAGGAACCAGATGTTTGGCTCACTGGTCAGTCTGTGATTTCCCTAACAGCTATACAGAAAAGAAATGGTGCTAGAGGATTCCCTTGCTGGACACCCGTTGATGATGTGATTTCATGCTCTATAAACAGGAGCATTGATTCCTTGCTATATCCAGCTGAAACAAAAGGAAAGAAACCAGGGAAATGTTCTTGTTCACCTGCTAATACCACGTCTGTTTTCATATATATATATATATATATATATATATATATATATATATATATATATATATATATATATATGTGTGTGTGTGTGTGTGTGTGTGTGTGTGTGTGTGTGTGTGTGTGTGTGTGTGTGTGTGTGTGTGTGTGTGTGTGTGTGTGTGTGTGTGTGTACTCACCTAGTTGTACTCCATGAGCTTTATCATACCTCTGCTTAAAGCTATGAATGGATCCTGCCTCCACTACATTGCTTCCCAAGCTATTCCACTTCCTGACTACTCTGTGACTGAAGAAATACTTCCGAACATCCCTGTGATTGATCTGTGTCTTCAACTTCCAATTGTTTCCCCTTGTTGCTGAGTTCCATGTCTGGAACATTCTGTCTCTGTCCACCTTGTCAATTCCTCTTAGTATTTTATATGTCGTTATCATGTCCCCCCTATCTCTCCTGTCCTCCAGTGTCGTCAGGTCGATTTCCCTTAACCTCTCCTCGTAGGACATACCCCTTAGCTCTGGGACTAATCTTGTTGCAAACCTTTGCACTTTCTCTAGTTTCTTTACGTGCTTGGCTAGATGTGGGTTCCAAACTGGTGCCGCATACTCCAATATGAACCTAACGTACACAGTGTACAAGGTCCTGAACGATTCCTTAATAAGATGGTGGAATGCTGTTCTTAGATTTGCTGGGCGCCCATATGCTGCAGCAGTTATTTGGTTGATGTGCGCCTCAGGAGATGTGCCTGGTGTTATACTTGCCCCAAGATCTTTTTCCTTGAGTGAGGTTTGTAGTCTCTGGCCCCCTAGACTGTACTCCGTCTGCGGTCTTCTTTGCCCTTCCCCAATTTTCATGACTTTGCACTTGGTGGGGTTGAACTCCTGGAGCCAGTTGCTGGACCAGGCCTGCAGGTTGTCCAGATCCTTTTGTAGTGCTGTCTGGTCCTCTTCCGATTGAATTCTTCTCATCAGCTTCACATCATCTGCAAACAGGGACACTTCGGGCTCTATTCCTTCTGTCATGTCGTTCACAAGTACCAGAAACAGCACCGGTCCTAGGACTGGCCTCTGTGGAACCCCACTCGTCACAGGCTCCCACTCTGACACCTCGCCACGTACCATGACTCGCTGCTGTCTTCCTGATAGGTATTCCCTGATCCATTGTATCCCTGTTATCCCTGCCTGGTCCTCCAGTTTTTGCACTAATCTCTTGTGTGGAACTGTGTCAAACGCCTTCTTACAGTCCAAGGAAACGCAATCTACCCACCCCTCTCTCTCTTGTCTTACTGCTGTCACCCTGTCATAGAACTCCAGTAGGTTTGTGACACAGGATTTCCCGTCCCTGAAACTGTGTTGGCTGTTGTTGATAAGCTCATTTCTTTCTAGGTGTCCCACCACTCCTCTCCTGATAATCTTCTCCATGGCTTTGCATACTATACATGTCAGTGACACTGGTCTATAGTTTAGTGCTTCTTGTGTGTCTCCTTTTTTAAAAATCGGGACTACGTTTACTCTCTTCCATACCTCAGGTAATCTCCCTGTTTCGATAGATATGTTGAATATTGTTGTTAGGGGTATCCATAGCACCTCTGCACCCTCTATCAGGACCCATGGAGAGATGTTATCCGACCCCATCGCCTTTGAAGTATCTAGCTCATTTAGCAGCCTCGTCACTTCTTCCTCGCTTCTATGTTTTGTGTCCAACACTTGATGGTGTACCACACCTCTCCGTCTTGCTGGAGTCCCCTGTGTCTCCTCTGTGAACACTACTTGAAATCTCATGTTGAGTTCCTCGCATACTTCGTGGTCGTTTCTTGTGATCTCTCCTCCTTCCTTCCTCAGCCTGATTACCTGGTCCTTGACTTGTTTTCCTCCCGATGTGGCTTTACAACAGCTTCAGGTCAGATTTAGCTTTCCTTGCTATGTCATTTTCATATTGTCGTTGGGCCTCCCTTCTTTCCTGTATATATTCATTTCTGGCTCTACGACTTCTCTCCTTATTCTCCTGGGTCCTTTGCCTTCTATACTTCTATTCTCAGCACACTCGGTTTTGGTATCTTTACACATTTGGGTGAACCAAGTGCTCCTCTTGTCTTTCTCGTTATTTCTGTTACCCTTGGGTACAAACCTCTCCTCAGCTTCCTTGCATATTGTTGTCACATATCCCATCTCGTTTACTGACTTCCCTGCCAGTTCTCTGTCCCACTGAACCCCATGTAGGAAATTCTTCATGCCTGTGTAGTTCCCTCTCTTGTAGTTTGACTTCATTCGTCCTGCCCTTCCTGCTTCCCTCTCCACTTGTAACTCTATGTATTTCAAGCTCAGAACCTCATGATCACTGGCCCTGAGGGGTCTCTCATATGTGATGTCCTCAGTGTCTGAACTACTAAAGGTGAATACTAGGTCCAGTCTTGCTGGTTCATCCTCTCTCTCTGGTAGTGTCCCTTACGTGTTGGTACATGATGTTTTTCCAGTACCACCTCCGTCATCTTAGCTCTCCACGTTTCTGGGCCCCCATGTGGCTCTAGGTCCTCCCAGTCGATTTCTTTAAGGTTGAAGTCACACATAATCAGCAGCTTTGCTCTGCTCGCATGAGCCCTTCTGGCCATCTCAGCTATTGTGTCAACCATTGCTCTATTTCTTTTGTCATACTCTTGCCTTGGCCTCCTACTGTTCTGTAGTGGGTTACACATCACTGCATTTACCACCTTGGGACCTCCAGACTGAAGTGTTCCTATTATGTAGTCTCTTGCTTCTCCTCTGTCTCCTCTCTCCAGCTCATTAAAATCCCATCAGTTTTTGATGAGCAGTGCCACTCCTCCACCCCCTCTTTTCCCTCTGTCTTTCCTCGGGATCTGATATCCCGTTGGAAAGATTGCATCTGTTGTCATTCCTGTGGGCTTGGCTTCTGTGAAAGCTATGACGTCCGGTGATGCCTCTTTGACTCTTTTGTGCCACTTCTCTCATTTATTCTTTATTCTATTAGCTTTAGTGTACCATACCTTCAGTTTCTTCTCCAACACTGTGTTTTGGGGGGTTGGTGAGGGTGGGGGACCTGGGAGTGTGATATGGGATTCTACAGCATAGGTGGGGTGGGGGCTGTAAGTGTGGGTTGTGGTTTTGTATGGGATAGCATGTCTGGTTGTGGGATTCTAGGGGTGGTTCTGTGTGTGCTTGCGCTTGCGTGTGTGTGTGTGTGTGTGTGTGTGTGTGTGTGTGTGTGTGTGTGTGTGTGTGTGTGTGTGTGTGTGTGTGTGTGTGTGTGTTTGTGTGTGTGTGTGTGTGTGTGTGTGTGTGTGTGTGTGTGTGTGTGTGTGTGTGTGTGTGTGTGTGTGTGTGTGTGTGTGTGTGTGTTTGTGTGTGTATGTGATATGTGTGTGTGTATGTGTGTGTATTTGTGTGCACTCACCTAATTGTACTCACCTAATTGTGGTTGCAGGGGTCGAGACTCAGCTCCTGACCCCGCCTCTTCACTGAGCGCTACTAGGTCCTCTCTCTCCCTGCTCCATGAGCTTCATCCTACCTAAAGCTGACTGTTCCACTTCCTGACAACTCTCTGACTGAAGAAATACTTCCTAACATCCCTTTGACTCGCAGGAGTCTTCAGCTTCCAATTGTGACCCCTTGTTTCTGTGTCCCCTCTCTGGAACATCCTGTCTCTGTCCACCTTATCTATTCCACGCAGTATTTTGTATGTCGTTATCATGTCTTCCCTAAACCTTCTTTCCTCCAGTGTCGTCAGGCCAATTTCCCTCAACCTTTCTTCGTAGGACATTTCCCTGAGCTCCGGAATTAACCTCGTTGCAAACCTTTGCACTTTCTCTAATTTTTTGACGTGCTTGACCAGGTGTGGGTTCCAAGCTGGTGCTGCATACTCCAGTATGGGCCTGACGTACACAGTGTACAGTGCCTTGAATGATTCCTTACAAAGGTATCGGAACGCTATTCTCAGGTTTGTCAGGCGCCCATATGCTACAGCAGTTATCTGGTTGATGTGTGCCTCTGGTGATGTGCTCGGTGTTATGCTCAGCCCAAGATCTTTCTCCTTGAGCGAGGTTTGCAGTCTTTGGCCACCTAGCCTATATTCTGTCTGCGGTCTTCTTTGGGTGTGTATGTACTCACCTAATTGTACTTACCTAATTGTGGCTGCAGGGGTCGAGACTCAGCTCCTGGCCCCGCGTCTTCACTGATCGCTACTAGGTCCTCTCTCTCTCTGCTTCCTGAGCTGTATCATACCTCTTCTTAAAACTATCTATGGTTCCTGCCTCCACTACTTCACTTGCTAGGCTATTCCACTTCCTGACAACTCTGTGACTGAAGAAATACTTCCTAACGTCCCTGTGACTCGTCTGAGTCTTCAGCTTCCAGTTGTGACCCCTTGTCCCTGTGTCCCCTCTCTGGAACATCCTATCTCTGTCCACCTTGTCTATTCCCCGCAGTATCTTGTATGTCGTTATCATGTCTCCCCTGACCCTTCTGTACTCCAGTGTCGTCAGTCCGATTTCCCTCAACCTTTCCTCGTACGACATTCCCCTGAGCTCTGAGACTAGCCTTGTTGCAAACCTTTGTACTTTCTCTAACTTCTTGACGTGCTTGACCAGGTGTGGGTTCCAGGCTGGTGCTGCATACTCCAGTATGGGCCTAACATACGCAGTGTACAGTGTCTTGAACGATTCCTTATTAAGGTATCGGAACGCTATTCTCAGGTTTGCCAGGCGCCCGTATGCTGCAGCAGTTATTTGGTTGATGTGTGCCTCTGGTGATGTGCTCGGTGTTATGGTCACCCCAAGGTCTTTCTCCCTGAGTGAGGTCTGTAGTCTTTGTCCACCTAGCCTATACTCTGTCTGCGGTCTTCTTTGCCCCTCCCCAATCTTCATGACTTTGCATTTGGCTGGCTTGAATTCGAGAAGCCAGTTACTGGACCACATGTCCAGCCTGTCCAGGTCTCTTTGCAGTCCTGCCTCATCCTCATCCGATTTAATTCTTCTCATCAACTTCACATCATCTGCGAACAGGGACACTTCAGAGTCTATTCCTTCCATCATGGCGTTCACATATATCAAAAATAGCACTGGTCCTAGAACTGACCCCTGTGGGACCCCGCTTGTCACAGGCGCCCACTGTGATACCTCTTCACGTACCATGACTCGTTGCTGCCTCTCTGTCAGGTATTCCCTGATCCATTGCAGTGCCCTCCCTGTTACATGCGCCTGATCCTCCAGCTTCTGCACTAATCTCTTGTGGGGAACTGTGTCAAAGGCCTTCCTGCAGTCTAGGAAAACGCAATCTACCCACCCCTCTCTCTCGTGTCTTACTTCTGTTACCTTGTCATAAAACTCCAGGAGGTTTGTGATACACGATTTGCCTTCCATGAACCCATGTTGGTTTTCATTTATAATCTTGTTCCTTTCCAGGTGTTCGACCACTCTCCTCCTGATAATCTTCTCCATGACTTTGCACACAATACATGTCAGAGACACAGGTCTGTAGTTTAGTGCCTCGTTTCTGTTTCCTTTCTTAAATACGGGGACTACATTAGCTGTCTTCCATTTCTCAGGTAGTTTCCCAGTTTCAAGGGATGTGTTGAAGATTGTGGTTAGAGGCACGCACAGCATATCTGCTCCGATTTGTGTGTGTGTGTGTGTGTGTGTGTGTGTGTGTGTGTGTGTGTGTGTGTGTGTGTGTGTGTGTGTGTGTACTCACGTGATTGTGGTTGCAGCGGTCGAGACTCAGCTCCTGCCCCCGCCTCTTCACCGACCGCTACTAGGTCCTCTCTCCCCCTGCTCCATGAGCTTTATCATATCTCATCTTAAAACTATGTATAGTTCCTGCCTCCACTACATCGCTTGCCAGATTATTCCACTTCCTAACTACTCTATGACTGAAGAAATACTTCCTAACATCCCTTTGACTCATCTGAGTCTTCAGCTTCCAATTGTGACCCCTTGTTTCTGTGTCCCATCTCTGGAACATCCTGTCTCTGTCCACCTTGTCTATTCCGCGCAGTATTTTGTATTTCGTTATCATGTCTCCCCTGACCCTCCTGTCCTCCAGTGTTGTCAGACCGATTTCCCTTAACCTTTCTTCATAGGACATTCCCCATAGTTCTGGAACTAGCCTTGTTGCAAAACTTTGCACTTTCTCTAATTTCTTGACGTGTTTGACCAGATGTGGGTTCCAAACTGGTGCTGCATACTCCAGTATGGGTCTGACGTACAGTGTATAAAGTCTTGAGCGATTCCTTACAAAGGTACCGGAACGCTATTCTCAGGTTTGCTAGGCGCCCATATGCCGCAGCAGTAACAATATCTGGTTAATATGTGCTTCTGGCGATGTACTCGGTATTATACTCACTCCTAGGTCTTTCTCCTTGAGTGAGGTTTGCAGCCTTTGACCTCCTAGCCTATACTCTGTCTGCGGTCTTCTTTGCCCTCCTCCGATCTTCATGACTTTGCATTTGGCGGGGTTAAATTCTAGGAGCCAGTTTCGGGACCCCACATCCATCCTGTCCAGGTCTCTCTAGACCTGTCTGGTCCGCATCTGATTTAATTCTCCTCATTAACTTCACGTCATCTGCAAACAGGGACACTTCTGAGTCTATCCCTTCCGTCATGTCGTTCACATATACCAAGAGTAGCACTGGTCCCAGGACTGACCCATGTGGGACCCCGCTCGTCACTGGCGCCCACTGTGATACCTCATCACGGACCATGACTCGTTGTTGCCTCCCTGTTAGGTATTCTATGATCCATTGCAGTGCCCTTCCTGTTATACATGCCTGTTCCTCTAGCTTTTGTACTAATCTCTTGTGAGGAACTGTGTCGAAGGCCTTCCTGCAGTTCAAGAAAATGCAATCAACCCACCCCTCCCTCTCATTTCTTACTTCAGTTACCTTGTCATAAAACTTATTAGGTTTGTGACACAGGATATGCCTTCCATGAATCCGTGCTAGCTGTTGTTTATAGTTTTGTTCCGCTCCAGATGCTCCACCACTCTCCTCCTGATAATCTTTTCCAAGACTTTGCATACTATACATGTCATTGACACTGGTCTATAATTTAGTGCTTCATTTCTGTCTCCCTTCTTAAAGATGGGGACTACATTTGCCTTTTTCCATACTTCAGGTAGTTGCCTAGTTTCAAGGGAAGTGTTGAAGATTTTGGTTAGTAGCACATGTAGTGTCCCTGCTCCCTCTCTAAGGACCCATGGAGAGATGTTGTCCAGTCCCACCGCCTTTGAGGTATCAAGGTCACTTAGGAGGTTCTCCACCTCCTCCTAAGTTGTGTGTAATTCATCCAACACCTGTTGGTATATCCCTTGTTGCTGTTCCCCACTGTTTTTGTCTTCCCATTGTCCCTTCAGCCTCCACTGTAAATACTTCCTGAAATCTCATGTTGAGCTCCTCACATACCTTCTGGTCATTTCTTGTGAGCTCCTCACCTTCCTTCCTCAGCCTGATTACCTGCTCCTTGACTGTTGTCTTCTTCCTGATGTGGCTGTAGAGTAGTTTCGGATCAGACTTGACTTTCGATGCTATGTCATTTTCATACTGCTGCTGCGCCTCCCTCCTTATCTGTGCATACTCGTTTCTGGCTCGTCGACTAATCTCTTTATTCTCCTGAGTCCTTTGCCTTCTGTACTTTTACCATTCTCTAGAGCACTTAGTTTTTGCCTCCCTGCACCTTCGGGTAAACCAAGGGCTTGTTCTGTCCTTCCCATTATTTCTGTTGCCCTTGGGAACAAACCTTTCCTCTGCCTCCTTGCATTTTGTTGTTACAAAGTCCATCATTTCGTTTACTGATTTTCCTACCAACTCCTGTTCCCACTGAACCTCCTGCAGGAAGATTCTCATTCCTGTGTAGTGCCCCCTTTTATAGTTTAGCTTTTCCCTTTCTACTCCTGTTACCCTCTCCACTTTTAGCTCCACGATGTATTCAAACCTCATAACTACGTGGTCACTAGCTCCAAGGGGCCTTTCATATGTGATGTGCTCAATGTCTGAGCTACTCAGGGTGAACACGAGGTCCAGTCTTGCTGGTTCATCCTCCCCTCTCTCTCTGGTAGTATCCCTAACATGTTGGTGCATGAGATTTGCCAGCACCACATCCATCATCTTGGCTCTCCATGTTTCGGGACCCCCACGTGGCTCCAGGTTTTCCCAATCAATCTCCCTGTGATTGAAGTCGCCCATGACCAGTAACTTCACTCTACTTGAGTGAGCCCTTCTTGCCACCTCAGCTAGAGTGTCCACCATTGCTCTGTTGCACTCATCATATTCCTCTCTAGGCCTCCTGCAGTTCTGTGGTGGGTTATACATCACTACAATGACTACCTTGTGTTCCCCTGATTGAACTGTACCTACTATGTAATCCATTTCTACAATTTCGTCCATACCTTCCATTTCTTGATAACCCCACCGGTTTTTTATTAGTAGTGCTACCCCTCCTCCCCCCTGCTTCTTCTATCCTTCCTCAGGATCTGATATCCGGGTGGAAGATTGCACCTGTTATCCCAGTGAGTTTTGTTTCTGTAACCGCTACGATGTCTGGGGACATCTCCTTGATTCTTTCATGCCACTCCTCACATTTATTCGTTATTCCATCTGCGTTCGTGTAACAAACCTTCAACTTCTTTTCAATAACTGTGGTCTGGGGAGAGAGGTGGGTTAGGGGGAGCAGGTGCCCTGGCAGGGGCCTATAGGGGGTTGGTGTGGGGAAGGGGGCCTGTGTGGGGTGTGGGGGCAGAGGGCCTATCAGGTTTCAGTGGGGGTGGTGCTGAGGGGGATGGGGGAAGAGGACCTATGGGGGGGTTCAGTGGGGGAGGGGGTTGTGGCGAGGGGGATGGGGATAGAGGGTGCAGTGTGTGAGTTGCTGTGGGTTGCTGTGTGGGTGGGGTTTGTGGTGAGGGGGATGGGGGAGAGGGTACATTGTGTGGGTTACTATGGGTTTCTGTAGGGGTGGGGTTTGAGCTGAGGGGGATGTGCGGGTTACTGAAGGTTACTGTGGGGGTGAGGTTTATGCAGAGGGGGATGTGTGGGTTACTGTGGGTTTCTGTGGGGTGGGGTTTGTGCTGAGGGGGATGGGGACAGAGGGTACAGTGAGTGGGTTTTGGGTTAGGTCGTTTGATTGCTTTGGGACTGCCATGTTGTGTTCCTTCTGTGGGTGGTACTGGAGGGGGTTGAGTTTGTTCTTCCACGTGGACCTTCTGTGTGTGTGTGTGTGTGTGTGTGTGTGTGTGTGTGTGTGTGGTGCCAGATAGGTAAAACTTGCGATATGGGCTTAAATAGCAACTCTCTTCTTGCCGAATAAGGCAAGCGCAAGCGAAAATTTGTGTAAGCAGTAATTTCACAAAGATCATTCTAAACCTAACGAGAAAAATATTTCATTGTGTTTACTTATTATTAAATTATTGTAAACTTATCTAAAATATATTTAGTTGGATCAGGCTAAATTAAAGTAAGGTTAGCTAAGTCTTCTTAGGTTCTTTTGGTACAAAATTATTAAATTTTACATTAAATATATGAGTTCTTGCTAAATGTATCAATTTTACCTATTCGGCACGACATATATATATATATATATATATATATATATATATATATATATATATATATATATATATATATATATATATATATATACATACATACATATATATATATATATATATATATATATATATATATATATATATATATATATATATATATATATATATATATATACCTTGAGACCTGGAGAGGGGTTTCGGGGGTCAACGCCCCCGCGGTCCGGTCCGAGACCAGGACTCGTGGTGGATTAGAGTCTGATCAACCAGGCTGTTACTGCTGGCCGCACGCAAACTGACGTACGAACCACAGCCTGGCTGGTCAGGTACTGTCATTAAGTGTCTGTCCAGTGACTTCTTGAAGACAGCCAGGAGTCTATTGGTTATCCACCTTATGTATGCTGGGAGGCAGTTGAACAGACTTGGGCCCCTGACACTTATTGTGTTGTCTCACAGTGTACTTGTGGCGCCCCTGCTTTTCATTCGGGGAATGTTGCATCTCCTGCCGAGTCTTTTGCTTTCATAGGGAGTGATTTTCGTGTGTAAGTTTGGTACTAATCCCTCTAGGATTTTCCAAGTGTGTATTATCTTGTATCTCTCTCGCCTGCGCTCCAAGGAATACAAATCAAGGGACTTCAACCGTTCCCAGTAACTTAGGTGCTGTATTGTGTTTATGTGTGTCGTGAAATTTCTTTGTACACTTTTCAGGTCAGCAATTTCGCTGGCCCGGTGCCCTGGTGGCTCAAGCTTCCGCTTCACACACGGAGGGCCCGGGTTCGATTCCCAGCGGGTGGAAACATTTTGACACGTTTCCTTACGCCTGTTGTCCTGTTCACCTAGCAGCAAATAGGTACCTGGGTGTTAGTCGACTGGTGTGGGTCGCATCCTGGGGGACAAGATTGAGGACCACAATGGAAATAAGTTAGACAGTCCTCGATGACGCACTGACTTTCTTGGGTTTATCCTGGGTGGCTAACCCTCCGGGGTTAAAAACACGAACGAAATCTTATCTTATCTTATCTTACTATGAGGGGGGCCTTTAGTGTACAGCAGTATTCCAGCCTAGAATCGTCATAGGCTTGGCGTCCCTAATTTTGAAGGTTCTCCTTATTCATCCTATTATTTTCCTAGCAGATGCAGTAGATACATTGTTGTAGTCTTTGAAGGCGAGATCCTCTGACATTATCACTCCCAGGTCCTTCACATTACTTTTTCGCTCTATTGTATATTATGCAGATGTCGCGAACAAGCAGTTCAAGAGGAGGAGTTGAATGATAGCTCTAACCCTTACGTGTTGCAGTCAACACTGACTGCTAGGTGAACAGGGACAGCAAATGTAAGTAAACATACCCAGCATATTCGGCCGTGCCGGGGATGAAACTACAGACACTCGGTGTGTGAGCTAAGTGCGCTACCAACCTAGCCACAGGACACCCACGTACACACACACAACATATACATGGATACCTGCCCACACAAATATGTAAAAGTATTTACACGTGTACATATATGCATACATACGCACACACATTTTCATATTTTGCTGCATTAGAATCTTAAGACCACCCTGTACCATTCCTTCTGCGGACAGTCAGGTAGAGAGGGCTGGGCTTATCTGATATGGGGCTACTTTTCTCGGATGGCGCAGCTACCAATATACACATAGAGTGTCTGAGTCATGCATGTGGTTGGTGTGGACCGGCCAGGATGGAATCTCACCTCTGGAGAAGCAGAACTGCGCCAAACCCTGAGGCTCCTGAAGGAACTGGTTTTTACACAGAGTAAACAGAGACAGAGAAAACAGTTTTCATTTTGAGAGTTTCCACGTGGCCTAAATATTTTGTGGTAAAATTAGAGCAACAAAAATATGCAATCCGTATTATATTATTCGGATTTTGCATGAAAATAAATGTGAATATTCATTTTTGGAAATATAATGTGAAAGCACAAGGTTCACATCGGATGCCTAATAATGGCCATGTAGAGCCGTGTTTCATCCTATCATACATTCAATAATAATAATGCTAATGATAATAATAATAATAATGAGGGGTAGAGGTCGTCCTAAGAAAAGTTGGAGGGAAAGGGTAAAGGAAGTTTTGTGTGCGAAGGGCTTGGACTTCCAGCAAGCGTACATAAGCGTGTTAGATAGGAGTGAAGACAAATGGTTATTATGACTTGACATGCTGTTGGAATGTAAGCAAAATAACATTAATAAAGGGATTCAGGGTAACCAGTTAGCTGGACTTAAGTCTTGGAGGTGGGAAATGCAGTGCCTGCGCTCTGAAGGAGAGGTGTTGCTATGTTGCAGTTTTTTAACTGTAGTTTAAGCATGTATTTGGCAAGACACCTTTTCAAGGAGGCTCCTTGTGGCGAAGTTACTCTTGATTTGAGGAATTGGATCTTTCGATCTTCTTTCTCCAACCTAGGCTGGAATACTGCTGTACACTAACGGCCTCCTTCAAGGCTGGCGACATTCCAGACCTGGAGAGTGTACAAAGAACTTTCACGGCACACATAAGTGCGGTAAGGCACCTAAACTACTGGGAACGGTTGAAGGTCCTTGATCTGTATTCCCTCGAACACAGGCGAGAGAGATACATGATAATATACACTTGGAAGGTCCTGGAGGGATTGGTACCAAACCTGCACACGAAAATCACTCCCTATGAACGCAAAAGATTCAGCAGGAGATGCAACATTCCTCCGATGAAAAGCAGGGGCGCCACGAGTACACTGAGAGACAACACAATAAGTGTCCGGGGCCCAAGACTGTTCAATTGCCTCCCAGCATACATAAGGGGGATTACCAATAGACCCCTGGCTGTCTTCAAGAAGGCACTGGACAGGCACCTAAAGCCAGTACCTGACCAACCGGGCTGTGGTTCGTATGTCAGCTTGTGTGCTGCCAGCAGTAACAGCCTGGTTGATCAGACCCTGATCCACCATGCGGCCTGGTCTCAGATCGGGCCGCGGGGGCGTTGACCCCCGAAACTCTCTCCAGTTAAACTCCAGGTAACCTAATTACCCCCTACTTCTCCCTTCCCAGCCTCATCCTTCACATCCCTCCTTTCCCATTCCTCTTCCTTTTCCCATCCCTCCCCATTTTCCTTTCCTGTTTTTAGACTTTGGGGTCCTTCAAGCATTCTAGTTCCTAGGTTGGGGAAAGAGTATCGTTGTCAATCCTTTTTCGTTGAGGTTCTTGGTGGTGGTACAGTTTGCCGTGGAATCTGGATCTCCTGGGGATGTCCCGATCCCTCTCCGGTCTCCCAGGGTAAGGCTTTGGATGTCTTATGAGTGACGGGTGTATCTCGGGAGGCTGCCTGTCGGATTCTGGGAGGTGGTGGCCGAAGGAGGTATGCCTTGTGGCGGGTATCCGACCTCCCTCTCTCTCCTTTGTCCACCGAGGTGGCTCAGAAGATCTGAAGTTGCAAGTAAACCAGCAATCCATTGCTGGTTTATTGACATGAAGGGTAGGGTATGGCACATGTTCCATGCAGCATCTGCACTAATGGGGGCACTAGGGTCTTGTTGGGCCCGGACGAGGATTTACGACCCTTTGATTCCTTCTAGGAGCTATCCCTCCATGTCGTCCTCCCCTTTTCGGAAAAAAAAGGAAAAAGGTGGCCTAACCATGGAGTCCCAGATCCATGAAACTTTTCCTGGGCCCCTTTCTGCTGCAGCATCCTCTTGCGACCCTACTTCAATATAGGACCATTCTTCGCACCTTTCTGCCCCTGTACCTTCTGTTGGTAACATTTTGTTGCCTGCTCCTGAGGTTCTGCCTGACTCTTTGATACATCTGACCTCTGCACGTCTTTGACCATCTTTCCGGCTTCTCCCTCTACTGACATAAGAACATAAGAACATAAGAAAGGAGGAACACTGCAGGAGGCCTGTTGGCCCATACTAGGCAGGTCCTTTACAATTCAACCCACTAAAAAAACATTTGCCCAATCCAATTTTCAATGCTACCCAAGAAATAAGCTCTGATGTGAAAGTCCCACTCAAATCCAACCCCTCCCACTCATGTACTTATCCAACCTAAATTTGAAACTACCCAAAGTCCCAGCCTCAATAACCCAACTAGGTAGACTGTTCCACTCATCAACTACCCTATTTCCAAACCAATACTTTCCTATGTCCTTCCTAAATCTAAACTTATCTAATTTAAATCCATTACTGCGGGTTCTCTCTTGGAGAGACATCCTCAAGACCTTATTAATATCCCCTTTATTAATACCTATCTTCCACTTATACACTTCGATCAGGTCCCCCCTCATTCTTCGTCTCACTGGTGAATGTAACTTAAGAGTCTTCAATCTTTCTTCATAAGGAAGATTTCTAATGCTATGTATTAATTTAGTCATCCTACGCTGAATGTTTTCTAACGAATTTATGTCCATTCTGTAATATGGAGACCAGAACTGAGCTGCATAATCTAGGTGAGGCCTTACTAATGATGTATAAAGCTGCAGTATGACCTCTGGACTTCTGTTGCTTACACTTCTTGATATAAATCCCAGTAATCTATTTGCCTTATTACGTACGCTTAGGCATTGCTGTCTTGGTTTAAGGTTGCTGCTCACCATAACCCCCAAGTCCTTTTCGCAATCTGTATGGCTAAGTTCTACATCATTTAACTTATAAGTACTAGGGTTATGGGCACTCCCAAGCTTCAGAACCTTGCATTTATCTACATTGAACTGCATCTGCCACTTTTCTGACCAAGAGTAGAGTTTGTTTAAATCCTCCTGAAGTTCCATAACATCTACGTTTGAATCAATTATCCTACCTATCTTTCTGTCATCGGCGAATTTGCTCATATCACTAGTAATTCCCTCATCAAGATCATTGATATATATTATAAACAACAACGGGCCCAAGACTGATCCCTGTGGAACGCCACTTGTTACAGATCCCCACTCGGATTTAACCCCATTTATAGACACTCTCTGCTTCCTGTCAGTGAGCCATGACTCGATCCACGAGAGCACTTTTCCCCCAATGCCATGAGCTGCCACTTTCTTTAACAGTCTATGGTGCGGAACTCTATCAAAAGCCTTACTAAAATCTAAGTAAATAATATCAAATTCTTTATCGTGGTCAACAGCCTCAAAAGTTTTACTGAAGAAAGTTAATAAATTAGTTAGACAAGACCGGCCTCTTGTGAATCCATGCTGAGTATCATTAATCAAGCTATGCTTATCGAGATGGCTTCTTATAATCTCAGCTATAATTGACTCTAGTAATTTGCCTACAATTGAGGTCAGGCTTATTGGGCGGTAATTTGACGGTAACGACTTGTCCCCTGTTTTAAAAATAGGAATTACATTAGCCATCTTCCACATATCAGACACTACACCTGTTTGAAGAGATAAATTAAAAATATTAGTTAATGGTTCACAGAGTTCCATTTTTCATTCCTTAAGAACCCTTGAAAAAACCTCATCAGGACCCGGCGACTTATTTTGCTTCAGTCTGTCTATCTGCTTCACAACCATTTCACTAGTGACTGTGATATTACATAATTTATCTTCTTCTAGCCCACTATAAAAATTAATTACTGGAATATTGTTAGTGTCTTCCTGTGTAAAAACTGAGAGAAAATAATTATTAAAAATCAAGCACATTTCATTCTCTTTGTCAGTAAGATGCCCATAGTTATTTTTAAGGGGACCTATCTTATCTCTAACTTTTGTTCTATAGACCTGGAAAAAACTTTTTGGGTTAGTTTTAGAATCCCTAGCAACTTTAATTTCATAGTCCCTTTTAGCTTTTCTTATCCCCTTTTTAATGTCCCTCTTAATATCAATATACTGATTCATAAGATGACCCTCACCTCTTTTGATACGCCTATAAATTCCTTTCTTATGCCCTAGTAGATATTTCAGCCTATTATTCATCCATTTTGGGTCATTTCTATTTGATCTAATTTCTTTATATGGGATAAACGCTCTTTGAGCAGCATGTATAGTGTTCAGAAAACTGTCATATTGATAGCTCACTTCGTTACCCCAGTCAACAGATGATAAGTGTTCTCTAAGCCCATCGTAATCTGCTAAGCGAAAATCTGGGACTGTTACTGAGTTATCGCTACTATCGTACTTCCATTCAATGCTAAATGTAATTGATTTGTGGTCGCTAGCTCCCAGTTCCTCTGAAATTTCTAAATTATTAACAAGGGATTCATTGTTTGCCATAACTAAGTCAAGCAGGTTATTTCCCCTTGTAGGTTCTGTCACAAACTGCTTCAGAAAACAATCCTGAACTACTTCTAAGAAGTCGTATGATTCTAAATTCCCAGTCAAGAAATTCCAATCAATATGACTAAAGTTAAAGTCTCCTAGAATTACTACATTATCGTGCCTTGTGGCCTTAACAATTTCCTCCCATAGTAGTCTCCCTTGGTCCCTATCTAAGTTTGGGGGACGGTATATCACTCCTAAAATCAGTTTTTCATGCCCCTCTGAAAATTCTATCCAAACAGACTCTGTATGTGTTACTTCAGACTTAATACCCGTTTTTATGCAACAGTTCAAGCGATCTCGGACATACAATGCCACCCACCCCCCTTCCCGATACTTCTATCTACTTGGAACAATTTAAAACCCTGAATATGACATTCCGCAGGCATGTCCCGACTTTTTGAATTAAACCACGTCTCAGTTAAGGCAAATACATCAATGTTACCTGCACTAGCAACTAATCTCAACTCGTCCATCTTATTCCTAGCACTACGGCAATTAGTACAATAAACATTGAAAGACTCTCCTTTCTCTTTACCCTTCCTGCTCATTTCTGTTTTTCTACTAAACCTATTACTGTCCTTATCACCCAAAGTCCCTGGCTTTTCAATATCTACCTCGTTCTGCTTATTACTAGTTCCCCTAGAACTCGTAATATTACTACACTGGGACTTCACTGTTTTCCTGCCAAAACCCATACCACTAACTATTCCTAGTTTAAAGTCCTAACAGCTCCCTCCACTGCAGTTGCCAGTGCTACCACCCCAGACCTAGATAAGTGAACCCCATCCCTGGCATACATGTCATTTCTGCCATAGAAGAGGTCCCAGTTGTCAATGAATGTTACCGCATTTTCCTTACAGTATTTGTCCAGCCAGCAATTGACACCAATTGCCCTGGACAACCATTCATTTCCAACTCCTCTCCTTGGCAAAATACCACATATGACAGGGTTCCCACCCTTACTCCTAATTATTTCTATTGCTGACCTATACCTGCTAATCAGGTCTTCACTCCTACGTCTGCCAACATCGTTGCCTCCAGCACTGAGACAGATAATAGGATTGCTCCCATTACCTCTCATGATGTCATCCAGACGGCTAACAATATCCTCCATCCCAGCCCCAGGAAAGCAAACTCTCTGTCTCCTACTCCTGTCCTTCAAGCAGAACGCCCTATCCATATACCTAACTTGGCTATCCCCAACAACAACAATATTCTTACCTTCCTTGGTGTCGTTCGTCGTGACGTTCCCAGTAGTCGACTCACATTCGTCGGGTAGCACCGAGAATGTATTAGATGTTTCCACAACAGTTTCCACGGCAGTCTCTTTCTTCTTCATCGTTTCTACCTTTCCATTCGTCTTCTTGATCGTCAACTTTGTTCCCTGCTGTCGAGCCACTGTCCAGTTTCCCTTCTTGACCTGAGGACTCAAAACAGGAGGACTACTACGAATCTTCTTGTTTTCCTCGATCAGTCGCCGAATCTCCAATTTCGCCATCCTCAATTCTTCCTTAAGCTGTTGGTAAAGTTGCTCGATGGAGGGCATCTTGCTTAAATTCGTAGAGAGCGCGCAAACAGGTCTTCACAGAGCCAAGTACACGTCAACACTGCGCAAAAGCCAACTCAATCAGGAGCTACTGCGCAGCACGTCCACACGGCCCAATAGCGATGCGAACACTGTGCCATGATTTTTCAGATCGCCCTCCCATCTCAGGATGGACCACCTCTGGTCCAGCACCTAAACGACCACGACCATTCACAGATGAATCTGCTTCCTTTATTTCTCATTCATCCCAGAGAAGACCAGCACGACACTCACTCCCCTTATGTACTAAGTTTCGAAGTAAACAATGCACAAAGTTTTTCACTCTGCAACCGACATCTCCCACTATCTTTCTGATCATGGTATCAGCAAGGCACTCCTGTGCCATGTTGGTCAAAATATTTCATTTCATGCTCTTAAGAGTGGTGCATGCATCGCCACGGTACGGAATACTGGCCAGGCTCACAATCTTTCTTTACTTACCTCCATAGATGATATTCTGTCACAATTTAAAAACTCGTTTCTCTCAATTTTTGCAGTGGTACCGTGGTTCTGCCTCACACCATTGTTCAGCATGATTTCTGGACAAGTGATGCCGACATTCTGGAACAACTTGAGCTCCAAGACCTCTGAATTCTCAAAGTGGACACCTATGTACTACCTGCCTACGGGCGGAGACACTTGACTGTAGATGAATGGTACAGAGAACCAACATGTTGATAAATTAGACACATGTGCAACTCTTGGGTATCTTTATTGAGGAAACGTTTCGCCACACAGTGGCTTCATCAGTCCATACGTAGGAGAAGCTTGAAGAACAGGAGGAGAATGAGGTAATCAGTCCCTCAACCTTGAGTCGATGTGTTCAGTCCATCAAGCTTGAATAGAATACGACATGAGCGGAGAAGCAGCTTATAAACCGTATGGCAGGAGAGGTGCAGCAGTCATAGGTGGACTGAACACATCGACTCAAGGTTGAGGGATTGATTACCTCATTCTCCTCCTGTTCTTCAAGTTTCTCCTACGTATGGACTGATGAAGCCACTGTGTGGCGAAACGTTTCCTCAATAAAGATACCCAAGAGTTGCACATGTGTCTAATTTACCAACATGTCGGTTCTCTGAACCATTCATCTACAAACCTGTCAGACACTGCAACTTCTTGGGATCTTAATACTTTGGAATTCTTCGCTTGCCTAATTCTTGGGCACGACCTACTTCCACATTGAACAAATGTGACACCACCTATGACTGCTGCACCTCTCCTGCCATACGGTTTATAAGCTGCTTCTTCGCTCATGCCGTATTCTATTCAAGATTGATGGACTGAATACATCGACTCAAGGTTGATGGACTGAATACATCGACTCAAGGTTGAGGGACTGATTACCTCATTCTCCTCCTGTTCTTCAAGTTTCTCCTACGTATGGACTGATGAAGCCACTGTGTGGTGAAACGTTTCCTCAATAAAGATACCCAAGAGTTGCACATGTGTCTAATTTATCAACATGTCGGTTCTCTGAACCATTCATCTACAAACCTGTCAGACACTGCAACTTCTTGGGATCTTAATACTTAGGAATTCTTCGCTTGCCTAATTCTTGGGCACGACCTACTTCCACATTGAACAAATGTGACACCACCTATGACTGCTGCACCTCTCCTGCCATACGGTTTATAAGCTGCTTCTCCGCTCATGCCGTATTCTATTCAAGATTGATGGACTGAACACATCGACTCAAGGTTGAGGGACTGATTACCTCATTCTCCTCCTGTTCTTCAAGTTTCTCCTACGTATGGACTGATGAAGCCACTGTGTGGCGAAACGTTTCCTCAATAAAGATACCCAAGAGTTGCACATGTGTCTAATTTATCAGACACTTGACTGCCGAGAATTTCCATCCTCAGTATATATTGCAGGATACCATCTACAAATCTGAGAGATGATCCCTACACCACAACAGTGTAGAAATTGTTGGCGCTTTGGCCACCCAGGACATTATACCTCGCACTTTGGTCCTATTGCTCTTACCAATGCAGTTTACAAGGTGATGGAACGACTAGTACATAGACATTTGATGTGGTATTCGTAAGGGCCTCTCTTCCATTGGCCCCTTACTCCACTTAGATTCACATGTTCGTAACGCCTTTGTTAGTAAGCACTCAGTTATCGTAGTCTTTTTTAATTTTGAAAAGGCATATAACATCTTGGACCAAGGTCACTCCTTAGGCCTTCCAGACAATCTGCTATTTTTTATTAGAAACCTCTTATCTGAGAGACATTTCCGTGATCGGGTTAATGATTAGCTTTCCCGGACTTTGTCCAAGCTGAGAGTCCCTCAGGGATGTGTCCTTAGCACCACTCTTCTTCTCCTTGCTATAAATGATCTGGCATCTGTTCTCTCATCAACTATTTGGTTATCACTCTTATGTAGATGACTTCGCTGCAGCTTGTGCACGCACTGACTGTCGCCTAGTAGCAGCCTATTTCCAGAATACTGTCAACCATGTTTCCCATGGGGCCACTACTCATGGGTTTAAATTTTTTATTGTTAAAACACACCAAATTACTTTCACCAGACATTCTGTAGTCCCTGATACTCCATTGTTCATGCGTGTATGAACCTGGCAGGTTTAGAGCTTCTTTTTGATTATAATAATAATCTGACAAGACAGTGATAGAATGAATGATGATGAAAGTGTTTCTTCTTTCGCGGGTTACCCTGCCTCGGTGGGAAACGGCCGATGTGTAATAATAATAATAATAATAATAATAATAATAATAATAATAATAATCTTTATTTCTATAAGTACGTGAACAAGGTATACAGACCTAGCTGATATCATTGACGTAGTATAGTATAGAAAGCTCCTTGTTATAAGAACATAAGAACGTACGAAGGAACACTGCAGCAGGCCTACTGGCCCATGCGGGGCAGGTCCATGTCAACCCCGGCTTAGACCAATGGCCCACCCAGTCAGGTCACCTCCACTTAAGGAAGGAGCACGGCATCTGACCCAGTACCACCAGCTAGTCAGGTCCAACTCACACCCATACCCACTCATGTATTTATCTAACCTATTTTTAAAACTACACAACGTCTTAGCTTCTACGACGGTACTCGGGAGTTTGTTCCACTCATCCACAACTCTATTACTAAACCAGTGCTTTTCTTCCTGAATCTGAATTTTTCCAGCTTAAAACCATTGCTGCGAGTCCTGTCTTGGCTAGATATTTTTAGCACGCTATTTACATCCACTTTATTCATTCCGGTTTTCCATTTATTCACCTCAATCATATCCCCCCAAATTCTATGCATTTCTAGAGAGTGCAGATTCAGGGCCCTCAGTCTATCCTCATAGGGAAGATTTCTGATACATGGGATCAACTTTGTCATCCTCCTCTGTACATTTTCCAGAGCATTTATATCCATTCTGTAATACGGTGACCAGAATTGAGCAGCATAATCTAAATGAGGCCTAACCAAGGATATATAGAGTTGAAGAACAACCTGAGGATTTCTATTATTTATGCGTCTTGATATGAAGCCAAGAATTCTGTTAGATTTACTGCGAACGCTGATGCACTGTTGTCTTAGTTTCAGATTACTGCTAACCAGAATTCCTAAATCCTTTTCGCAATCAGTAATATTAAGAATCTACATTATTGAGTTTATATGTGGCATGGTTATTATCCTTTCCAAACATTTAGAACTTTGCATTTGTCTATATTAAACTGCATCTGCCACTTCTCCGACCATTGAATCAGTCTATTCAAATCATCCTGGAGTGCTGTAATGTCCTCATTAGAATGAGTTGGACGACCTATTTTGGTGTCATCAGCAAATTTGCTCATGTTGCTATTTATTCCTTCATCTATGTTGGTTATGTAAATTGTGAACAACAACGGGCCCAACACTGACCCCTGTGGAACACCGCTTGTGACGTGCCCCCATTCTGATTTTTCCCCATTTATGCAAACTCTCTGCTGCGTATTTGTCAACCATTTCTCTACCCAGGAAAAAAATTCTCCTCCTATCCTGTGTGCCTTAAGTTTCCTCAATAGCCTCTGATGTGGAACTATCGAAAGCCTTACTGAAGTCCATACACACAATATCATATTCAATACCATGATCTACCTCCTCAAATACCTTAGTGAAAAAAGTTAGTAAATTCGTAAGGCAGGAACGCCCCTTTGTAAAACCGTGTTGAGATTCATTAATCAATTTATGCCTTTCAAGATGGCTGTGAATTGCCTCGGCAATTATTGATTCCATAAATTTTCCCACTATGGAGGTAAGGCTCATAAATAACAAAAAAGCACAATACCGTGACTGGAACAATACAGATACTCCTGGTGTCTACTCTATTTCTTGTTCCTCCTGTCCTCTTCAGTACTTTGGAGAAACTGGTCAATCTCTTTCTGACAAACTGAGGGAGCACAAAAATAGTGTTAGGCTTGCCGACACTAACAATGCTCTTTTTCGTTACGTCAGAGATCACAGCCATCCTATTGACTGGTCTTCTGCTAAAACTGTCTTCCCTACTTCCAACTTGAACAGTCGCCGTCTGGTTGAATTCTCCCTAATACACAACTTTCCTTGTATGAATCTTAGTCCTGGCTTCTTCTCTGTAGATGCCTTCCTCTCCCACTACATTGTAAAATGCTCCAAACTTCAGAAAACCCATGACTTAACCTGATTCCTCATTTTTCTTCTTCTCCCTCTTCCCCTTTTCCTCTTTCCTTTTTCTCCTTTGGGTTGTCTTTCTTCTGCCCTATGTAATGGTTCCTTTTATTTATTTGTTCCCCCCCCCTCAGTGTTCTTGTTCTTACCCTCTGTTGGCAGCAGCTCCCTTGCAGTGCTCCTCTTTCTTAGTATTTGACTGGCCCCTCCTATTCTTACCACCTCCCCACTACTACTTCCTTACACCTCCACTACCACCACTACTACTACTACTACCACCTCCTGCGTATGTATACCCTTCCTGCTCTCCTTTTCGTTAATGTGACTTTGTAAATGGCCCAAGTCGGACCGAAACGTCATCGTAAGCTCCTCTTTTCTATGTGCGGGTTATTTGTGTATGAGGTAAGGCTTATTGGTCTATAGTTTGAAGCTAAGGACCTGTCACCTGTCTTGTAAATAGGTATTACATTTACCATTTTCCACTTATCTGGCACTATGCCAGTTTGTGGTGATATGTTGAAAAGATTAGCCAAAGGTTTGCTAAGTTTCTCTTTACATTCCTTTAAAACTCTTGCAAACAACTCATCAGGACCTGGGGATTTGTTAGGTTTTAATTTCTCTATTTGTCTGAGGACCATGTCACTAGTTACTCCAGTCGTGCATAGTTTATTATCATCCTGTTCGACATAATTTATTATTTCTGGAATTTCGCTATGTGAATATAACGTGAAAAACAATATGTAGAGGCCAGCCAAATGCACACCAATATCCAGCACTTACAGTGATAATAAGTAACCTTGCCCAGTATGATACACCTAACAGAGAAGATACCATGTTACATTGCACACTGGTCTGGCTCAGAGAATGTACAGCAGAAGCAGTACCAACAGCAGTAACTAGTTGTCGTTTTGCCCTTGCTGTAGCAGCTGTAGCAGCTATACCAGCAGAGCAAATCACAGAACCGGTGGGGCTCGAAACTAAGGCAAACGAATCCTAAAACTCGCAGGTCTGTATGTTAACCATTGGAACATACCGACCTAACAAGAATCATACACCTAGGTATATTTCTATACACCATTGGAATGTTAGCATGGGCCCCACTGTGAACACAAATACAGATTTTTGCAGATGAATCTCACACCAGCGTGGCTGTTACTTGCTCTTGATCATGTCCTCTCAGAGCAACCATCATGGCTGGCTTGCGAGTTTCAGGACTTGTTCGAGACGCAACAGTTCTGTGATTTGTTTGTAATTGTGTTATTACGGTTTCGTGAGTTGTGATAGCAGCAGCAATTTGACGTTCTCACTCTGAGGATAGAACAATAACAGCATCAACAATATTACAAACAGTAAAAGTATTAACAGCAGCAGCAGCAGTCTTTATAGTAACAATAGCAGAATCAGCTCAGATAAGCAGTAAGGTGACGCTCAGACGAAAAGATAAAAGAACAACAGAAGCAACAGGTGAGTTATTAATGTATGTTTAAAAACAGCTGTGGAACAGCAATTGTTAATCCAAGCTTGAGTAGAACATGACTGATCTTAAGAGAGGAGGAGCAGGTGGATGAGTTGAACCAACAACAACAACTGTAACTGCAGGAGGGCCAGACCTTCCCATCAGAATTTGTAGTTCTTAAATTATGTGGCATGTGAGATTAATCTTACGTCATGGGGCTTACAACGTGTACAGAACCAGTTTTTTGACCAAAAAAAAGGACCGAAGCAGAGAGAGACCAGTCTGGGCGGGTTTGACCACTTGAAGGTAAGCCACTCAAGAGGCTGGAAATAAATTGTATAAAATACCGACACAGTGGAAATATAAACACATAAGCAGTATAATGCGATCCTTTATTGACAACGTTTCACCTAGACAATGGGCTTTATCAAGTCACAAACAGATGTACCTGGGTGAAAGGTACGTGAATGTTTATAGGATGGAGTCAGGTGGAGAATGCTGCATGGGACATGTGTTGGATATACAGATAAGTGATGATTCCAGAATTCTTTGGTACTGAGTGTTGTCTTCTCTGACTTAACGTCAGGGAAGACAACACTCAATACCGAAGAATTCTGGAATCAATACATATCTGGATATGCAATAACTTCATCCAAAACAACGGCTTCTATAACATAGCTGAACCACTTGCCAAGAAACTTCTTCATCGCTATCCCACATAAAAACATAAGAATGGAGGAACAATGCAGAAGGTCTACTCATATACTTGTCCAATCTCTTTTTAAAGCTTCTCAAGGTCCTAGCCTCTGTGACCCTACTCGGAAGATTGTCACACACAGCATTCTCCACTTGACTCCATCTTATAAATACTCAGGTACCTTTCACCCAGGTAGATCTGTTTGTGACTTGATAAAGCCCACTGTTTGGGCGAAACATTGTCAATAAAGGATCACATTATGATGCTTATGTGTTTATATTTTCACTCAAGAGGCTGAGCTTCAAGTGATACAACCTCAAATATCCCGTGTGGAAAAAAAAATATTACAAATGCTTGGAAGAAATATATGTAAAGTTTATCCATAGACGTCCAGTGAAACTTTTCCAGCGATGGGCGAGGGTTATGTTACCTTATGATGATTTTAACCATTATTTGACTTAAAAATAGTCAATATTCACTCTTTACTTTCAGTGGCGACAGGCTTTCTTGGTGCAAATGTTAGAAAAAGATCTTTAAATTTTGATTATCGAAATAAAATTTATAAGAGACCAGAACCAAACAAGAATGTCAACTAACCTTGTATTAATTGTATTATATACTAATATAAATAATAATAATAAATATTTTGATTGTTACGAAAATAAAAATATTTTCAGTGTAACCAACTTAATATTAGACAATTTAAATTATAAATTATAGTTAATTATAGACATAAATGATTCAGTGAACATCAGTATTCACTTCAACAATTAAATTGTAATGTATAAATAATATCACTGGGTATATGAAGAGACCACATGAACATTATCCAGCTACCTGCAAGTACTTGCTGCAATTTGGTTTTCTTCTTCCTCTAAACTTTTGTTTATACCTTGAGAACGCCTCATCCGATCGGATTCACATTTGTTTATACCTTGAGAACGCCTCATCCGATCGGCTTCACATTTTCATAGCTGGCTTGCCGTACCAGGGGAGAGAACTAATACAGCTATCAGCATGTGCAAGTTCTATGGTCAGAAGTATATAACATCTTCCTGAAATTGCGGTTGCGTCCAGGCCTCTGGCCTGGTAGGCAGCGCTCTTGCTTCACACACACACAGTGGCTGTGGTTCGATCCCCGGCAAGGGTGAAAACAATGGGCATGTTTCCTTACACCTGTTGTCCCTGTTCACCTAGCAAGCAAGTAGGTACTTGGGTGTTGACTGGTGTGGGTAGCTTCTGGGGGACAAGATTGAGGACCCCAGTATAAATAAAAACAGACAGTCCTTGATGATTCATTGATTTTTTTGGGTTATTCTGGGCGACTAAACTTCTGGGCTTAAAAATCCGAACAAAATCTTATCTTTGTAACTTAAGTCTGTTTTAACCGACTTCACACATTAAAAAAAAATGTATTTTGAATGGAAAATTAGTGAGATTGTTATCAGTGTGAAAAAAATTCTTACATCCTGTAAAATATAATTAAATATACCTCTTTTGAGCGTCTTCAGCATAAAATTATTGATGCGTCTTACAAACACGTTGTTAGAAAGTTTATTGTATGTTGCTCCATATTAATAAAAACTTTGAATCGATGCAATGTCTGCGATAACTGGAGAATGCATCGTCTGATCAGTTTGAAACTTTTATGAAAATAAATGGTACAAAATACCGACACAGTGGAAATATAAACACACAAGCAGTTTAATGTGATCCTTTATTGACAACGTTTCGCCCACACAGTGGGCTTTTTCAAGATCTGTTTGTGACTTGAAATAGCCCACTGTGTGGGCGAAACGTTGTCAATAAAGGATCACATTAAACTGCATATTTGTTCATGTTTCCATTGCAACTTTTATCACTGGTGTGTTTTGATGAACACAAAGTTCATGTTGTTAGTGGACTGCAGTGGCCGTAATTTATTATTTTATTCAATAAATTGTGAGACTGATATCCGCTGAATTACTAAACAATCTCTTGATCGTCTTCAAAATATTGACTCTGATGCATTCACTAAGAAGGATGATCCCTATAAGTGTAGTCTAGGTTGGTGCAAATATCAAACTTTTCTGACATTATTAAACAGACAAAACTTGGAATCGTTGGATTTAGAGCACTACTGAATAATGCCTTTTATGATAGGTTTCAAACTTTTAGTGTTGGTAGAGGTTATGAAAAGACAGCTTCGTATTCAATATGAACTGTATTAGTTGTTGTCAATTTTATTAATAAGCTGTTTTATGTGTGAAATAACTAGAGAATACTTCTGGTGGACATAAAACACTCAACACTGAGGTATCTTGGTACTTTTTTCTATGGTGAATTTTGTATTGAATTGCCAATTTTAATGAGTTTTATCAAATTAGACCTTCTTACGATTGTTGAGATTTTTAAATGGAATATAAAAGGGAAAACAAAACTAAGAAATACTGAAAATTCTCATTTTCATAACATTCTCTAAATTATACCAGCCACCAGAAGTAAGAAGCTAGTAACTTTTCTGCATAAATTACCAAATATAAAAAGAAGGAAACTACGTTTTTTTTTTCGGGTCAACCTGCATTGGTGGGAGACGGCACTTGTATTGAAAGAAAAAAAAATACGTCAGAGCCGGTCGCATTGTCTGATATAGTTCTTCTGATCAAATTTCCTCCAAGGCATTCATTTGTAACTTCAGAAATCCTTGCTCAATTACTATAGATCATTTCTGATTTTGGTGTCTGCGTAATAACGCTAGACAGCTTCTGATCAACTTCAGTATTTCTACACCGGTATATCCTACCTAGAAGTAGGTTGGTATTTATGATAAGACACATATGCAACAGTTAGGTATCTTTATTCCGATACGTTTCGGCTACACAATAGGCTTCTTCAGACAAATACAGACGTGGCAGCAGCAGCAGCACTGGAGATGTCAAGATGATCAGTTTATCACTCTCAGAAACATCAATCTTTAATGGTTGACGAATCTTATGTAATGGATGAAACACATTTCGGATTAGGACGCGTTGGTGTATATTTTTCAAATTTATTAAGGTAGTTAATAAAGTTGTAACTGTTGTACCTTTAGGTGGTCTTCAGACGTTTAGTGCTGTTGTGTTTTTCTCAAAACGAAGCTTCAGGTTGAGTCAGGGTGACGCAGCTTTTGATTCTTATATCAAACTGATTTCCCTGAAATAATTGGATAATGTCACTTCAGTTCGGCTTTAAACATTAAATAGTGGAGAATATTACTTAAAGAAACAGTGGGATTGGTTTTGGCTTGTGTTGATTCCCATTTGCAATTTTTCACGAAGAAATTAAAAAAAAAATTAAAATACGGTTATCATGTGATAATTTGTAAATGCGTTATTATGTTAGCTTTAAAAACGCTAATTCCGATGATTTGATAATGTGAATTCCGACAGGCTTCAAATTTCGTGTGATGTATTATAGAAGAGTAGTCTGTTGCTTCTTAATGGAAGGTTTGAATTAGGTTTGGGCTCTCAATTTCCTAACCTATCAGAATTATAAAAAAAAATTCAGACATTTATATAGAAAAGAATATATCATATTACCTTTTATAAGAGATAATTGAAATATAATATTAATGTAAAAGATATAGAAATACAGTACTAGTACATAATACAGTACTAGTACCTGTATTATGTACTGGTACATCATACAAGTACTAGTACATAATACAGTACTAGTACATAATACAGTACTAGTACATAATACAGTACTAGTACATAATACAGTACTAGTACATAATACAGCACTAGTACCTGTATTATGTACTGGTACATCATACAAGTACTAGTACATAATACAGTACTAGTACATAATACAGTACTAGTACATAATACAGTACTAGTACATAATACAGTACTAGTACATAATACAGTACTAGTACATAATACAGTACTAGTACATAATACAGTACTAGTACCTGTATTATGTACTGGTACATCATACAGGTACTAGTACATAATACAGTACTAGTACATAATACAGTACTAGTACATAATACAGCACTAGTACCTGTATTATGTACTGGTACATCATACAGGTACTAGTACATAATACAGTACTAGTACATAATACAGCACTAGTACCTGTATTATGTACTGGTACATATACAAGTACTAGTACATAATACAGTACTAGTAAATAACAAAAAGGCACAATACCGTGACTGGAACGATACACAAATAACCCGCACATAAAAGAGAGAAGCTTACGACGACGTTTCGGTCCGACTTGGACCATTGACAAAGTCACACTGAACACCAATACGCAAGCAGGACTGACGATACAAGGAATGCCTGTGTACAACATCGCAATTCACACAACCATTTAATTAACTACAGAAACTCAAGACTTATCGCCACAGAAGACAACACTCAATACCGAAGAATCCTGGAATCATCGCTTATCTCTATAACCAACAATTGCAACCAGAACAACGGCTTCTATAACATAGCTGAACCACTTGCAAAGAAACTTCTTCATCGCTATCCCACATAAGAACATAGAACACTGTTGTGCAAGAAAGGTATAAAATACCGACAATATGAAAGTTAAGACACATGTGCAACATCTGGATATCTTTATTGTAGTAGACGTTTCGCCATCCAGTGGCTTTATCAATACAGATTCTAGGACATAATAGGAAGACAGTAGAACTATATACAAAAGATGAGGTAATCATCTTTTGTATATAGTTCTACTGTCTTCCTATTATGTCCTAGAATCTGTATTGATAAAGCCACTGGATGGCGAAACGTCTACTACAATAAAGATATCCAGATGTTGCACATGTGTCTTAACTTTCATATTGTCGGTATTTTATACCTTTCTTGCACAACTTGTCAGACACTGCAACATCATGGAATCTTGGTTCAGAGGACATCTACAAGACCTTCTTCACGGCTGCTGCAACTAACCCATCTCTTTGGGAAGGACCTACTTCCACTGGGGAATCCCGCCTACCAGTGACTGCCCTCGTCTGCTGCCCGTCCCATTCACTGACGCCTATAAAAAGCGCCAGTCTTCTTGCCTTTGCTCCAGACTCTCCTCCACCACGATGCTGTGAACACTAACTCCAAGGCCGAGGGACTGATTACCTCATCTTTTGTATATAGTTCTACTGTCTTCCTATTATGTCCTAGAATCTGTATTGATAAAGCCACTGGATGGCGAAACGTCTACTACAATAAAGATATCCAGATGTTGCACATGTGTCTTAACTTTCAACATAGAACACTGCAGAAGGTCTACTCACAACTTGTCCAATACCCCTGCCAAGCTACCCAAGACTCTATAAGCCCACCCGGTAGATCATCAGATGCAGCATTCTCCACCTGACCTCAACATTCTGAACCTGACTATAAATACTCCCGTACCTTCCACCCCAGGTAGATCTGTGTATGACTTGAAAAAGCCCACTGAGTGGGCGAAACGTTGTCAATAAAGGATCACATTAAACTGCATATGTGTTTATGTTTCCAGTGTGTCGGTATTTTATACCATTTATTTTCACAGTACTAATATATAATACAGTACAAGTATATAATACAGTACCAGTATATAGTGCAGCACCGGTATATAATACAGTACCATTATATAATACAGTACTAGTATATAATACAGTACTAGTATATAATACAGTACTAGTATATAATACAGTACTAATATATAATACAATACTAGTACATAATACAGTACCAGTATATAATACAGTACTAATATATAATACAGTACAAGTATATAATACAGTACCAGTATATAGTGCAGCACTGGTATATAATACAGTACCATTATATAATACAGTACTAGTATATAATACAGTACTAGTATATAATACAGTACCAGAATATAATACAGTACCAGTATATAATACAGTACCAGTATATAATACAGTGCCAGAATATAATACAGTACCAGTATATAATACATAACCAGTATATAATACATAGCCAGTATATAATACATTACTAGTATATAATACAGCACCAGTGTATAATACAGCACCAGTATATAATACAATACTAGTATATAACACAGTACCAATATATAGTGCAGCATCAGTATATAATACAGTACCAGTACGTAATACAGTACCAGTATATAATACAGTACCAGTGTATAATACAGTACTAGTATATAATACAGTACCAGTATATAGTGCAGCATCAGTATATAATACAGTACCAGTATATAATACAGTTTACCTGGAGTTTACCTGGAGAGAGTTTCGGGGGTCAACGCCCCCGCGGCCCGGTCTGTGACCAGACCAGTAACAGTATATAATACAGTACCAGTATATAATACAGTGCTAGTATATAGTACAGTACCAGTAGATAATACAGTACCTGTATGTACTACAGTACCAGGATATAATACAGCACTAGTATATAATACAGTACCAATATATAATACAGTACTAGTATATAATACAGTACCAGTATATAATGCAGCACTAGTATATAATGCAGTACCAGTATATAATACAGTACTAGTATATAATACAGTACTAGTATATAATACAGTACTAATATATAATACAATACTAGTACATAATACAGTACCAGTATATAATACAGTACTAATATATAATACAGTACAAGTATATAATACAGTACCAGTATATAGTGCAGCACTGGTATATAATACAGTACCATTATATAATACAGTACTAGTATATAATACAGTACTAGTATATAATACAGTACTAGTATATAATACAGCACTAGTATATAATACAGTACCAGAATATAATACAGTACCAGTATATAATACAGTACCAGTATATAATACAGTACCAGTATATAATGCAGCACTAGTATATAATGCAGTACCAGTATATAATACAATACCAGTATATAATACAGTACCAATATATAATACAGTACCAATATATAATACAGTACCAATATATAATACAGTACCAATATACGTATAATACAGTACTAGTATATAATGCAGTACTAGTATATAATACAGTACCAGTATATAATACAATACCAGTATATAATACAGTACCAGTATATAATACATTACTAGTATATAATACAGTACTAGCATATAATACAGTACCAGTATATAATACAGTACCAGTATATAATACAGTACCAATATATAATACATTACTAGTATATAATACAGTACCAGTATATAATACAGTACCAATATATAATGCAGTACCAGTATATACTACAGTACCAGTATATAAAACAGCACCAGTATATAATACAGTACCAGTATATAATGCAGTACCAGTATAAAATGCAGTACCAGTATATAATACAGTACTAGTATATAATACAGTACCAATATATAATACAGCACTAGTATATAATACAGTACTAGTATGTAATACAGTACTAGTATATAATACAGTACTAGTATATAATACAGTACCAGTATATAATACAGTACCAGTATATAATACAATACTAGTACATAATACAGTATCAGTATATAATACAGTACTAGTATATAATACAGTACTAGTCTATAATACAGTACTAGTATATAGTTCAGTACTAGTATATACAGTGGACCTTCAACCAACGGCATTAATCCGTTCCAGAGGGCTTGCCGTTAGTAGAGTTAATTTTCCCCATAAGAAATAATGGAAATAGAATTAATCTGTTCCTGACACCCTAAAGTCTGAAAAAAAAAAATTACATGAAATGTACATTTCCTTATATGGAAAGGAATGGGACATGCAAAATAAACAATAATTAAATGCCACTTACCTTTATTGTGGAGTTGTTGATGAGTGATGTGCCAGCAGCAGGGGAAATTCAGGATTGTCTATTGCTTGGAAGGAGAATCCCCTTCCATAAAGACTTCAGGTACCAAGTCCTTTGGTGGGGTTACCTCCCTTCTTGGTTTTTTAATGCCACTAGGACCAGCTTGAGAATCACTGGACCACCCTCTACCACCATCACAACCAGTACAACCCTCTACCACCATCACTACCATCCTCTACCACCACCACTTTCGTATATTTTTACAAACTTTTTCTTGAATTCTATCGTGTTTCTCACATGCTTTACCAAAGGGCTGGCTCTAGAAGCTTTCGTGGGGCCCATGGTGGCTTATTTAGCAATTACAAGCACTAGAAACAGTGGAATAATCCAAAATGTATGGGAGACACAAGTGGAAACCGACAGCAACAGCTTGTAAACAATGGCACACTGACTCTTGGAGTGGCCAAAACATTCCGGACGAACGTCGTTGGTTAAGTTTTTTGCCGTTGGTTAAGGCATTTTTTTCTACGGCAAAAAGTGCCGTTAGACGAAATTGCCGTTACTTAATGCTGCCGTTAGTTGAGGGTCGACTGTAATTCAGTACCAGTATATTATACAGTACTAGTATATAATGCAGTACCAGTATATAGTGCAGCACCAGTATATAATACAGTACCAGTATATAATACAGTACCAGTATATAATACAGTACTAGTATATAATACAGTATCAGTATATATTACAGTACCAGTATATTATACAGTACCAGTATATAATACAGTACCAGTATATACTACAGTGCCAGTATATAATGCAGTACTAGTACATAATACAGTACCAGTATATGATACAGACCCAGTATATATAATACTGTGCCAGTATATAATACAGTGCCAGTATATAATACAGTACCAGTATATAATACAGTGCCAGTAGATAATACAGTACTAGTATATAATACAGTACCAGTATATGATACAGAACCAGTATATATAATACTGTGCCAGTATATAATACAGTGCCAGTATATAATACAGTACCAGTATATGATACAGAACCAGTATATATAATACTGTGCCAGTATATAATACAGTGCCAGTATATAATACAGTACCAGTATATGATACAGAACCAGTATATATAATACTGTGCCAGTATATAATACAGTGCCAGTATATAATACAGTACCAGTATATAATACAGTACCAGTATATAATGCAGTGCAAGTATATAATACAGTACTAGTATATAATACAATACCAGTATATAATACAGTACAGTATATAATACAGTACCAGTGTATACTACAGTGCCAGTATATAATGCAGTACTAGTACATAATACAGTACCAGTATATAATACAGTACCAGTATATAATACAGTGCAGCATTTAATACAGTACCAGTATATAATACAGTACCAGTATACAATACAGCACCAGTATACAATACAGTACCAGTATATAATACAGTACCAGTATATACTACAGTAACATTTTATAATACACTACTAGTTCATAATATAGTACCAATATATAATACAGTACCACTGTATAATACAGTACTAGTACATAATACAGTACCAGTATATAATATAGTAAGAAACAACATTTCAGTGTTTCATAACACCTCAGCCTCTACAAAATTATAACTTCATAAAATAAATAATAAAATAAAGAAGGTGTCCTTGACAAACACATTAAACCAGTGTTTTATCCAACAAAACAGTAAATCAGTTTAAAAAAACTACATCTCTAGGTCTTCCTTCTCCCTCCCCTCTCCCACCCCAGATAAAAACACATAAAGGACCACAATGGAAATAAGTCACTCTGTCTGACTTTTTTGTGTTATCCCAGGTTCTCTACACATATGCTGCTATGTATGATAATTCTATGTAACTGTATTTGTGTATACCTAAATAAACTTACTTACTTACTTAAAACATAATAGGTTAGCAGTAATGTTAATATCACATGTTCACACACACACACACAGCAGCAGTAAGACAGTAGAGAGAGAGAGGGGTGGGTAGATTGCGTATTCTTGGATTGTAAGAAGGCTTTTGACGCAGTTAAACACAAGAGACTAGTGAAAAGCTGGAGGACCAGCCAGGTATAATAAGGAAGGCACTACAATGGATCAGGGAATATCTGTCAGGGAGTTAGTTAGTTTAATATGTTTATTATGCACCCCATACCCATCCTGTGGGCGGTAGTCAAAAGATTACAGAGGTACATAATGGGTCCAGGGACTGGGCCTCGTCAGGGAAGCAACAGCAAGTCATGTTACGTGACAAGGTGTCAGGGTGGGCGCCTGTGACGAGCGGGATTCCACAGGGG